>NW_028073935.1:7357067-7387493 GCF_014824575.4 Sturnira hondurensis | reverse complement strand
GGCGAGCAGGGATGGAGCTGATCTGTGCAGGCTGAGTAGGGATGGAGCTCGAAACTGACCCACTTCTGGAGGCCCTGACAGCAGTCCGAGATTCCCCGGGACTGCTCGCAGGCAGGCACGGGCCCCTTGAAGCAGGGAGTGCTCTGGCAACTCTCAGTTCTCCCAAGCCAGCAACCTGACTCCACGGGTTATCGGAGCTTGCTTCCGAATGCTCACTCCTCTCTCTGCCACTACTGGAAGACTGATCTCTTATGGTGTTTTCCAATCTGCGCCCTGCCAGACAGGGGTGGTGCCGGTGACCAGTTCTCTCCCAGAGACGGTGTTGCCCACCCTCGGCTCTCAGAGACCGGGGCGGCCGGCCCGGGCCCTGGCTTGGCCTGGCAGGGGGCCCCACCACCGCCTCTGTGCTGCTCCCTCGTACCTTGTTGATTTGTGGTCGTCTCCTCTCCTCAACTTCTGGTCATTCAGTGTCTGCTACAGTCTCTGGAGTCCTGCTTTCTTATATGCTGAGTCCCAGTTTAGCATCTGCTGTGTTCTTCCACAGATCAGCCAGGTCCTTTTCCGGCGCATGGAGAGAAGCGAAATCCTTTGTCCTACTCCGCCGCCATCTTCCCTCTATGTTCTATCAATTTCTTTCTTGAAGTCCTCCAAGATTTTCTTAATGTATTTGGGTTTTCCTATGCTGGGCACATATATATCTATAATGTTTTTGTCTTCTTGATGCATTATTCCCCTGAGTATTATGAAGTGACATTCTGAGTCCCTTTTTATGACTCTCTTTGAAATGTATTTTGTCTGGTATGAGTATTGCAACCCCAGCTTTTTTATCCTGTTCGTTTGTTTGGAATATTTATTTCCACCCTTCACTTTCAGTCTGTGTAGGTCTTTTGTTCTGAGGTGGATGTCTTCTAGGCAGAATATGTGTGGGTCATGATTTCTTATCCATTCAACTATTCTATATCTTTTGATTGGAGCACTTAATCCATTTATTTTTAATGTTATTGTTGATAGGTACTTATTCATTGCCATTTTTGTACCTGTGTTCCCCTCTTACTCACTGTTTTTCTTCCTGTTCTTAAAGCAGATGCTTTAGCATCTCTTGCAGAGCAGGTTTGGAGGAGATATATTTTTGAGGCTCCTTTTGTCTGGGAAGCTCCTTATTTGGCCTTCCATTTTGATTGAGAGCCTTGCTGGATAAAGTAGTCTTGGTTAGAGGCCCTTGGTTCTCATTAATTGGAATATTTCTTGCCATTCTATTCTTGTTTGGAGCATTTCCATTGAGAAGTCAGCTACTAGTTATCAGAGCTCCCTTCTATATCACTTCCTGTTTCTCCCTTGCTGCTTAAGATTCTCTCTTTGTCTTGGAATTTTGCCATTTTAATTATGATGTGTCTTGGAGTGGGTCTGTTTGGGTTCCTCTTGGTTGGGACTCTCTGAGTTTCCTGGATTTGTGTGACTTTTTCTCTCATCAAATTAAAGAATTTTTCCATCATTACCTTTTCAAACAGGTTTTCTATTCCTTGCTCCTCTTCTTCTCTTTCTGGTATCCCTATGATATGGGTATTATTACATTTCATGTTGTCTTGCAGTTCCCTTAACACATCTTCATTCTTTCTGAGTCTCTTTTTTTTCTTGCCTTTTCTGGGTGTTTTCTTCTATGTTGTTCTCCAGCTCACTGATTCAATCCTCTGCTTCAATTACCTTCCTTTTTATTCCTTCTACTATGTTCTTCAATTCAGAAACTATATAATTCATTTCCTTTTGGTCTTTGTTGATAGTTTTTATATCATTTTCATGTTGATATACTTTGCAGTGAATTTCCAGTAGTTTCCCTGTAGTTTCTGGTAATTCTTTGTGAGCTCTTTGAGCTTATTTATAACCATTGCTTTAAACTCAGTATCTGATAGTTGACTTGCCTCTACTTCATTTAGCATTCTTCCTGAGACTTCCTCATTTCATTTCATTTCATTTCATTTGGGGTTGTTTCTTTAACTTCTCATTGTTTGTGAGACTCTTTTTTTAAGATTTTATTTATTTATCTTTAGAGGGGGAGGGAAGGAGAGAAGGAGAGAAATATCAATGTATGGTTGCCTCTCGTGAGTCCCCTGCTGGGAACTGGCCTGCAACCCAGGCATGTTCCCTAACTGGGAATCGAACTGTGATCAAGTGGTTCACAGGCCCGCGCTAAATCCACTGAGCTACACCAGCCAGGGCTTGTTTGTGAGACTCTTGTTAGCCTCTGCTTCTTGAATTGATCTGTTCTGACTCCCTGGTTTATGGTGTGAATTCTATGGTAGGAGACTTATGACATTCAGTAGTGCAGTCTTCTTTATCTCCTGAGCTTGCTGGTCTTGGGCTATAATTTATGCTGGCTTTCTGGATGTCTTTGGGTTTTGATTGTTGTTTGGTCTTTCTTTGGTGAGTCCTTATCTCCAGCTGGTTAACTGAGGATCACTCTTCCCACCATGTCTTGAATTCTTTTGTGCAGGTATGGACAGGTCTTTCCAAAGGTGGTTCTTCTGTCTGTCGGAGGTTCTAAGGCTTTTCTCTCACAATTGTTTAGTTGTTTGTTCTGGGTAATTTATCCACAGTTTTGTTGTAATTCTAGATTCATCCTGTTAGTGTGCATTTCACTTACTCCTTCACCTTCTTCTATCGTTATCTGTTGGTGGTTCCTTTATTGGTGGGTTTCCTCTTTCAGCAGATATACTGGTGTTCACAGATCTCACCTCTTCTTGTATATGATCAGTGGCAGATCGAAGACAAAATAGATTAAGACAGTGGGAGAGTATTCTATGGGATTTAAAGTATCAACATGTAGAGAACAGATAGGAGATTCTTTGGATAAATATAGTGTTAAATGCGATATTTCACCCAACCAGTCACTTTTTAGACAGGGTGGGAAAAAGTTAAGACTCTTGTTAGCAGTGGAAGGTTTGTAGGTTAGATCCAGAAAACAGTGAGAACTTTTTGGGGACTGCTGACTCCCTGAGCCCTGCTTCTTTCCTCCTCAGGGGGTGTCTCCATCTTCCTCTTAGCATGCCAGTCTGTTCTGTTGTGCAGAAGTGCCAACTTGGCTGCAGCACTGGTATGGGTGAGTGCCTCTGTGGTGGTGGGCATGGGCGTGCAGATTCTGCAGCTGTGGTGGGGGTGGAGATGGACAGAGCAATGGGGTTGGCAGAGTCAGTGACTCCTCTAATGGTATGGATGTGTGCTTATAGCCACCGGTGTGGTAGAGGTGGTTGCATGACCTCCAGTGCTACAGTGGTGGGGGATACCACTTCGGGTGTGGTAGAGGAGTTGGACCTTCTCTGATGTGGCCAGGGGTATGGGTGATTGCCCTCCACTGCTGTAGCTGAGGGGAGAGTCGGGGCATGGTCAGGGTCCTGGTAGCAGAGGTAGATGGCAGGGGTAAGCTGCAGAGGCTACAGGGACGCAGTTGGGGGAAGTGGAGGTGGATGCTGCAGGAGAACTGCCTAAACAGCCCCCAACAGCCTTTTTTTAAATTCTTCATGTTAAGAAAGAAATTAGGTGCACAAGATGGTGGTGAGGTAGGTGGGAATAGAGCCCAGTTCTCCCTGTGCCCAGCAGGAACACCTAGCTGATCTTCTGAGGAACAGAGTGAATAGTCAGTGGAATTCCAGCTTGTATGAAATTTGGAGGCCAAGAATTAAAAAAACATTGAAAAACAGACGGTCAGGAAATTACATTGGGATGATAAAATCCCTGAAATCTGCACAGGGACATAGGCTGATGTGGCCCCCTGCCCAGCACCTGCTGCAGGATACTTGGAGGTCTTAGATCGCCAGGTTCCTCCCCTACCAGAGCAGGGCAGACAGCCCTGCCTCTGGAAGGAACTGGTTGCTGGGAGAAATAGAGACAATGCAGAAGACCCACAGAGGTGGTATACAACTGCTGGGACTGTGGACTCCAGCACCAGAGAAATTGAAGAGCCAGGTGATACCTAGAGAAGGGAGAAGTTGGGCTGTGTTTAGCCCTGGGTGAGATAGTCTCCAGACTAGTTAGAAAGTTGGGCTGTGTCAAAAGCCATGTGCTTGCTAAGAACAGCAGGCAGCTGCTTTGTAAAAACCTCTCAAGCAGTGGCTGGCTTGCCCCAAGGGAGATTTAAGTTATGCGTACCCAGACACTGAGTGGCTGAGTGGAACCACACTCCCGAGCTGACTCACACTGCACACCCAGAGGCTGACTGGCCGAGTGAAATAGTGCATTTGTGCTTGACTCACTTGGGGAGCTTAGAGATTGAGTGGCTGACTTTAAGATCCCCACTCAGCCACTGAGTGGAAATAGAGGGAGCATTCCTCAACATGATAAAGTCCATATATGAGAGGCCTAAAGCCAGCATTGTACTCAATGGGCAAAATCTAGAAGCTTTTCTACTAAGATCAGGAACAAGACAAGGGTGTACACTTTCAGCACTTCTCTTCAATATTGTACTGGTTCTAGTCACAGTGATTAGATAATAAAAAGAAATAAAAGGCATCCAAACTGGAAAGGAGGAATCATAGCTGTCATTGTTTGCAGATGACATGGTAGTGTACATAGAAAACCCTATAGACTTCACTAAAAAACAACTCAACCTAATAAATCAATGTGCAAAAACAGTGGATCCAAAGTCAATATTCAGAAACCAAAGGCATTTTTGTAAACCAACAATGAAATATCAGAAACTGAAATCAGAAATAAAAATTGCATTTCATATAGCAACAAGAAATTTAACTTATCGCCCTGGCTGGTGTAGCTCGGTGGATTGAGTGTGGGCCTGTGAACCACATGATCGTGGTTCGATTCCCAGTCAGGGCACATGCCTGGGTTGCAGGCCAGTTCCCAGCAAGGAGCTCATGAGTGGCAACCATACATTGATATTTCCCTCCCTCTCTCCTTCCCTCCCCCTCTTAAGATAAATAAATAAAATCTTTAAAAAAAAGAAACATAACTTACCTAGGAATAAATCTAACCAAGGAGGTAAAACACCTGTACTCAGGAAACTACACAACACTGAAGAAAGTTATTAAGGAAGACAGAAACAAATAGAAACATGTACCATGCTCATGGATTAGAAGAAATAACATCATCAAGATGTTCATACTGCCTAAAGCAATTTATAGATTCAATGCAATACCTATTAAAGTGCCAATAACATATTTCACAGATACAGAACAAACATTTCAGAAACTTATATGGAACCATAAATTACTCCAAATAGCTGCAGCAATTTTGAAAAAAAAGAACAAAGTAGGAGGGACTACAATACCTGATATCAAACCATATTACAAGGCAACTGTAATCAAAATAGCCTAGTACTGGCATAGGAAGAGACACATAGACTGACAGAATGAAATAGAGAGCCCAGAAATAAACTCAAGTTTCTATGGTCAATTAATATTTGACAAAA
The DNA here is from genome assembly GCF_014824575.4 of Sturnira hondurensis. Lineage (NCBI taxonomy): Eukaryota > Metazoa > Chordata > Mammalia > Chiroptera > Phyllostomidae > Sturnira > Sturnira hondurensis. Next base: position 7,382,080 of record NW_028073935.1, on the reverse strand, counting down.
AGGGCATAAGCATAAAATGGAGCAAAAATAGCCCTTTAAAGACCTGTTGTTGGAAAACCTGAACAGCTACATGCAAAAAAAATGAAACTCAGTCACCAACTTACAACATACACAAAAATAATTCAAGCTGGATAAAAGACTTAAATCTGTTGTGACACCATAAAAGTCTTAGGGAAAAACATAGGCAGAAAAATCTCGGATATTCCACACAGCAATATTTTCACTAATTTGTCCCCTAGAACAAGGGACATAAAGGAAAGAATAAACAAATGGGACCTCATCAAAATAAAAAGCTTCTGCATAGGTAAAGAAAACAGCATTAAAATGAAAAGAGAACCGACTATATGGAAAAACATATTTGCCAATGATACCTCAGATAAGGGGTTGATTTCCAAAATAAATAAAGAAATCACATGACTCTACTCTAGGAAGACAACAAATAAATAAATGGCAAGAGTTATGAACAGATACTTTTCCAAGGAGGACATATGGATTGCCCAGAGACATATGAAAAAATGCTCAGCATCACTAGCCATTCGAGAAATTCAAATTAAAATCACAGTGAGACACCACTTTCACACCTGTGAGAATGGCCATCATAAACAAAACAACAAACAAGTATTGGGGGGGTTGTAGAGAAGAAGGAGCCCTAGTGCACTATTGATGGGAATGCAGACTGGTGCAATCACTTTGGAAGACAGTATGGAATTTTCTCAGAAAACTAAAAATGGAACTGTATTTTGACCTGTCAATTCCACCACTTGGATTATATCCTAAGAACCCAGAAACACCAATCCAAAAGAACCTATGCACCCCAATGTTCATAGCAGAACAACTTATAATAGCCAAGTGCTGGAAGCAACCTAAGTGCCCATCAGTAAATGAATGGACCAATAACTATGGTATGTTTAAACAAAGGAATACTGAACAGCAGAGAGAAAGAAGAAGCTCCTATCCTTCACAACAGCATAGTTGGAACTGGGGAGCATTTGCTAATTGAAATAAGCCAGGCAATGAAAGGCAAATACCATATGATCTTACCTGTAACTGGAACCTAATCAACAAAATAAACAGGCAAGCAAAATATTACCTAATACATCGAAATTAAGAATGATCTGTCAGTAATCAGAAGGGAGGTGAGAGGAGATAACAGGGAGAAAAAGGGGAAGGGTTTTCAGGAACAACTATAAAGGACACATGGACAAAACCAAGGTGGGTGGAAGCAGGACATACAGTGCACCAATTGGCATGTGAAATGGTGCTCAGCCTCACTAGCCATTGAGAGATGCAAACTAAAACCATAGTGAGATACCACTATACCAATAATGGTCAGAATAACCATTATTAACAAATCAACAAATAACAAATGCTAGCAAACTTGTGGAGAAAAGAGGACTGTGGTACACTGATGGTGGGAATGTAGACTGGTGTAGCCATCTGAAAAACAGTATAGAACTTCCTCAGAAAACTAAAAATTGAACTGCCTTTTGACCTTGTGATTCCACTGCTGGGATTATACTCTCAGAACCCTGAGACACCGTTTCAAAAATTCTATGCGCCCTAGTGTTCATAGCAGTGTTATATACAGTAGCCACATGCTGGAAACAGCCTTTGTGCCCATTAGTAATGGAGTAGATAAAAAAAAATGGTGGTAAATTTACACAATGGAATACTATCCAGAAGAAAGGAGCTCTTATCTTCCATGACAGCATAGATGGAACTGGAGAGTATTGTGCTAAGTGAAATAAGCCAGGCAATGAAAGACAAATACTATATGATCTCACCTATAAGTGTAACCTAGTCAACAAAACAAATAAGACAAAATGAACCAGAGACATGGAAATAATGGGCAAAGACTGGTGTTTTTATCTTCGTCTTTAAATCTTCTATACTTAGTATAGTAGGTACTATGCTTAGTATAGTAGCTGACTCATAATCGGGCCTTGATATTAAATATGTTGCTGACTGTCAACTTGCATCTGAGAAAGAACTATGTGTGAGTCAACAGTAATCTGACTTGGCAGCAATTAGTGCATTTAACATACCAGGGAGCAGCAAACTTTTCCCTAAATGGGCTGATGGTAAGTTTTAAACTTGCAGGTCTTAGGGTCTCATCAGGAACAACTGGACTCTACCTTTGTCAGCCAAAGTAGCCCTGTACAACAGTAAGCAAATCTGTGTATCCATGTTAGTACCACTTTTCCCACAAAATCAGAGAGCTGGATCTAGCTTGAGACCCATGATATGTCTACCTTGGACATGGAATACTAACACTTCTAAGAAACATGGGAACTAGGAAGATTCAACAATTCAAACAATACTTTATAATAGGCATAGGTTTGGCCTCCAGACCAATCTCAAAAGTGATGTGATTTACTGTCTACATTCATAATAGAAGAAAACGTCAAATTTCAGTCAGAGTTTAGTGAAGACAAAAGTGGACCCTGAGTGAAGAAGTCTGCTCTAGGAAGACTGGATCTATCCTCAGTTGTGAATCTCCACCATAACACCATTCACTGAGGAATTAATTACATACCATGAGCCAAACATTTAACATACATCACCTTGTTCATTATACAAAGAACTCTGAAAAGTCAGAATCATTGTTTCTAATTTATACCTCAAGAAACAGTGTTGTAAGTTAGTAAAATGTCTTATTTGAGAACACAAGGCCTATGTAAAGAAAAACACAATATCAAGTCTTGGTCTACCCAGTTGCAGAAGATATGTGCTCTTCACACTCTGTAGAGGGGGAGGGAGAAACCAGTGTTGCGAGAGGTGTGTTGTTGTTGTACACATTTTATAACAGTGACTTGTGTGACCAAACAAACACAGTCTCTCTACTAAATATTATAAAATGTTTGACTTTTTTGTTACCCAAAGATCAGAAGAAACCTTGTTTAATGGAATTAAACAGCTTGGATTAACAACTGCATGAAAATCATATGTATTATCTAAGCAAAAAGCAACAAATTACACATTTTTACAGAAAGATGCCTTCATATTAAAATAGTTCTAGCTATTTCAAAAGTACAAAATACAGATTATTTTTATTCAAACACATATTAAAATTGTTTAAAGTTTTGTTTTTATTTTTATTTTAATTATTGTTCAAGTAGTTTTCTGCCTTTTACCCCATCCCAGACCACCCCCCCTTGTTATTGTCCATGTGTCCTTTATACTTGTCCCTGCAAGCCCTTCCCCCTTTACCCTGAAATTCCCTCCCCTCTTCCCTCTGGTCACTGTCAGCCTGTTCTCAGTTTCAGCTTAAGTTTTAATTTTCAAGTTCTCACTAACATGAGATTGAACCTTTAAAATGTAACATTGATCTATAACATTTGTACAACTGGCTATGTATTCTATCTGCTTCTAGCAGAATTTTTAAATTCTTATCTTCAGGCTTTCTTTACAAAGATTTTATTAAAAGAAGCATGAGGATTGGGGGAAGATTTAAAAAACAGCCCCGTAATATAGATGGCTCAAAATCGCACCAAAAAGTGTGTTGAGCTCAAAACATTCACTAAAAGAAGTATGTTGATTTGTTCTCCACTGGATTTCAACCTCAGCTCATCAGCTGTCTCTTCAAATGACACAGGCTTTAAGGATGCAATTTAACGCAAGGGTTATTTTGAAGCCCATGTACTCTAAGACTGCACAAGTAAAGGTTCTTGTAGCACTTTCAGCCACATGGTCCATATGGTATATTCTAGATAGGTAAGATGTTAAATATAAGCTTTAATAAATTCAGTAAGGCTAAATGAATTTAGGAAACATGAGATATGCATTTACTGTTTAACCATATTTTGCCTCACTGTCCCAAATTAAGATAAATAAACATGAGAGGGGGGAAAAAATCATTGTCTGCTTGTTTCTTTTACCACTTTATAGACATTTTAAGTTTCAACTCTACTACTTCATTTGTGTCTGTTTTTCTTTATTTAAATTTTACTCATCTATTTTTCCTATTTATTCATAACTTCATATCATGGCTCAAATATAGGGAGATGAAACAGGGAAAAAATATTTCCAGGTAATGACTCTCAGCTATGTTTGGAGATATGATTAGAAGGCAGAGAATCAAACCTACCTTGGACTCATGGTTCATGCGATGTGAGTTACCATCTGGTTGACTGTGGTGGTTTGTTATGTAATTCAATAATACTAATAGAATTATTTAGTGAAAAAAGCTAAAAAGAAATATATCTTTGTTATTTGATTTCAAGTATATTCGTGAATAGCTTTCAACACTGACAAAAGAGCAACACTCAGGCTCTCTCTTTGTCAAGTAATGCAAAACATCTGGATAAAAACAGGAAAAAGGAGTCAAGCAAATTACTTATCATATGAAGTGAAACTCTCAGGACATTGGACATATCAAATAGCCTTCTGTGAATGTATCCCTCTTCAAAGCTAAAAACCTATTAAAACTCCTTTGTGTTCCTATATAATATTATCTTGCCTATGTCACAGAATGATACAGAATTAAAGAAAAATTGGAGGGCATTTGGAAAGGCTGTTCTAGGAGCTGGCCTACCCTCTAACAGAAAAGACAGGAAGTGGAGAGATTCTGTAAATGGTAGTTCTTAAGAAATGAATGAGGTGTACCCCCATAAAGAGACTAACAGCTAACATTTGCTGAGGGATCACTCCACCAGATGTAGGGCAAATATTTCATATGTTACCTTATTTAAGCCTCAAAACAACCTCAGGATGTAATTTGTACTGTATTATACTACTAGTGCTACTAATAATAGTAGCTCTGACTTACTAAGTGATTTTTATATATCAAGAACTATTCTAATCACTTTATATTAACATTTACTCATTTAATCCTCAGAACAAACTATTAAATTAGTTCAGTGCAATAGGTAAGGTAATTGAGACTCACAGGCCAATTTAACTAAGCAAAAATACCCAAGAAAGCCACAATATATGTGAAAGGAGTAGCCCGAGAGGGTGCTACAGTGTGCAGCATGTCCACAGCCCTGAAATCTGGGACAGTCTCAGTCCAAAGTGTTGGTTGTCTAGGGGTCCTCTTTCATCTGCTCAAGAAATTATTATTATGAATAGCTATTCTTTATGGAATGCTTATTGTGTGAGAGACCATGCCAAGTGTACCATATCTCTATATTTTATTATTTTTTCCTTAGAAAATTGAAATCCAGAGAGATTAAATAACTCCCCAAAGTCAACATCTACTAAAAGGGGGAATTGGATTCACACTGTGAGGTGGAAGTTCTGCATTAAACTACAGAAGGTATCACCTATATGAGCATTTTTTAGCATATACCATGGCAAAGTCAGGGTTAGATGTTGGTTATGTTGAGATGAAAGTGCAGTTTCCTTGCAAGAGAGGAGCTAAGTGTCCATTGGCAAAGATATACATAGAACAACAACCAAAGTATCTCAAAATGGTTGTTTTCATTAAATGAAAGTCCATCAGGAAAGCACTTCATACAGGACATGGCACTTGACCTGCCACTAAGGCATAATGAGAATTTAACTGGCAGAGTGATATTGGGCTAGGCACAAAGAGGAGCCTGGTTGAGATTAAACACATGCTTTATTGTATGGAGCCTTCTAATTATGTCACAAGTGAAAGAGAGTCATTTAACATGGGACCAATATATCATGGTAAAGCCAGAATCTTTTGCATGGGCTTGCACCATATCATTGTCTAGAATGACCCTCCTCTGTCTCTGCACCTTTTTATCTCATACACCCTCAATTTCTACATAGCTTTAATATTTAGTATTCTTAAGGAAAATGCAGAGCACATCAGTGTTTATCCTATTCCATTATGATTGTTTCCTTCCATTTCTCTCTCCTCTACTGGATTGTGCACTCATGTTTTCATTGCCCAAGTCCTTAGTCCTTCCCAGAGCCAGTGTCTTGCAGTCACTGAGTAGGTGGATGAAAGGAAGCTTTGGTTAAGAATGGAAGCCAGCCCTGACACATTACTCTTTTTGTTGGTCATTGTCACGCATAGTGAAAGGTCGATGGTTGGATTCTCAGTCAGAGCATGTGACTAGTTGTGGATTGGGTCCCCGGTCCAGGTGCAAATGAGAGGCAACCAAATGATGTTTGTCTCACACTGGTGTTCCACTTCCTCTCTTTCTTCCTCCCCCTCTCTCTAAAAATAAATACATAAAATCTTTTTTTAGAAAAGGAATGGCATCCAATGTTTTCATGCCCAGAGAAGTTAAACTTGCTCCAGAACATGTAACTAGCAAGTAAGAGTCAGAGCAAAAATTTAAATCTTTAGTTTTTTGGTCTAGCTTTCTGTCCATCACCACACACTCCCCCTAAATCAAACAGAGACTGGTTAAATAACTGACCCATGAATACAGAGTTATTAAGTCAAAAAGTTAGAACTACAATTCAAGTTTTCTAAGTCAGATTTCATAATTTCCTTTGGAGAAAATCAGCTAGAATTTTTTGCAAAAATTAAGGTTATATGTTGAAATGACAATTGTTAAGACAATAATGAGGAGACACAAGGGAAGCAGTAAGTAATACAGTGATATAAATAATTAGTGGTCAAAGTAAGAAACACCTAAATGATGAAAACCAATGTTCTGTGCATTAAACTAGGTGACTATCCCAGAATTCAAAGTCCATACCAGATTTCCACACCAAATTTTATCTTCAAGGTCCTATCTTCTAGGTTAGACTTGGCAAGGCTCTTCCAAAGCTAGCAACATTCTTCTCCCTCTTAAGAGCCTTACAGATGCAACTTCAAATACAAGCAATTAAAAAAAAGGATAAAAAGGATGTCCAATGTCAAGTGAGAGACAAACCACTAGATAAGCAAACTTGTAAGTAGGTAATTTGAAATCATAAAGTTAGAGGAACAAAAAATAAAAAGAATGAAGTAAAATGAAGACACTATGAGGATCTTTGAGGATACCATCAAGTGGACAAAAATGAAAAAACAACTCATTACAAATAAGGGAGTTCATATGAGATTGTTAACAAATGTCTCAGTGGAAATCTTGTAAGCCAGAAGGAATGGAATAATATATGCAAAAGGCTTTTTAAAAAACCTGTCTGTTCTGGCCAGGTAAGCTCAATTGGTTAGACTATTATCCTGATAAATCAAGGTTGTAAGTTCAACCTCTGGTCAGGGCACATACAAGGATCAATCAATGAATGCATAAATAAGTGGAACAAAAAATGATGTTTCTCTCCCCCCTTCTTCTCACTCTCTAAAAATCAATAATAAATACAAAAGTAATTTTAAATAGAAAACTGTCAGTCAAGAATACTATATCTAATACAGCATTCTTTCAAAAATGAAGAAGAAATTAATACTTTCTCAGATAAACAAAAGCTGAGGGAGTTCATTACCACTACAGTTATTTCTCTTTAAGCAATACTAAAGGGAAAAATTTACAATGTAACAAAAAGACAATAGACAGACACATGGAGTCCTAAACAATTATAAAGTTCTCTGACAATGTTAAATACATGGACAAATATAGTAATCTGTATTACTGTAATTTAGTGCATAATTTCATTTATAATTCTTGTATAGAATTTAAATGACAAAATAATAAAAGCTATACACTTATGTTGATTGTTATACAATATATCAAAGTATTTGTGAAATCAATAATATAAATTGAGGTAAGGCTGTAAAAATGTATGGATTTTGTAGATGACTAAAATTAAATTAGTTTAAAATTGAATTTTATACCTTTAGGATACTCTCTATAATTGTAATGATGACCACAGAGAAAATATGTATATGTAACATACATAAAAATAAGTAGAGAAAATAAAGGCCTGTCACTGCAAAGAAATAATGAAACCTAAAGGAAAGACAGTAAGAGAAAATTAACAAAATGGCAATAGTAAGTCCTTCTGTATTAGTAATTGCTTTAATATCTCAGCCATCATAAATGAACATAATGATGTTGTGTTCATTAATACCCCTATGTTCATAATGCTGCAATGAACATAGGGGTATGTATATCATTTCAAATTAGTGTTTTGGATTCCTTTGGATAAATATACAGAACTGGAATTGCTGGGTCATATAGTAGTTGTATTTTTAGTTTTTTTAGGGAACACCATATTGTTTTTCATGGTGGTTATACCAATTTACAGTCATTTTGCTAATTGTGACAACATGAATGGACTTAGAGATATTAAGCTAAGTGAAATAAGCATATAGAGAAAGACAAATACTATTTGATTTCACTTTTATGTGGAATCTAAAAACAAAATAGAAATCATAGATACAGAGAACAAACCGATGGCTACCAGATGGGAAGGAGGTTGAGGGGATGAATTAGTACAGGTGAAGTATACAGGTGTTGGTTTAAGAAGTATAAATCAGCAGTTACAAAAATAGTCATGGGATGTAAAATACAGCATAGGAGATATAGTCACTAATTACTGCAATAACTATGTTGGGTGTCACATGGGTACTAGACTTACAGTGTGGTCATCTTGTAACAGTGGAAAATTGTAACAGTAGGAAATTGTAACCCGCCCCACCATTCTTTTGACATTGTTTCAGTTAAGTGCTGACTTTGACTAATATGTAGATTGTAGATGAACAAAATGTTTGTATAAGAATCCTAGGCACTAACTGCTCAAATGATACAGATACTTGGACCTTCAAGCGTCCCAGTTCTGAGAGATTTGCTGACCTTTGACAATGGGGACAGAATGAAGTAAAGTCAGGTGAGGTGAAACCATGATGACTAAACCAGAATGATACACACCAGACTATTACTTGCCTTATCAGAATGGGCTGTGCTTGTCTGCACATAGAGAACTTTTCAACACCCTCCCTTGATCTTTGTTGTGTTCCCCTGTCCTTATATAAGCCTCAGCCTCCACTGAGAGGAGATGGGCTTTGAGGTGTGAGTCCCCCATCTTCCAGGTGGCCAGTGCCTGAAAATAAACCACTTCCCTTATGTCAGCACCTGCCTCTCAAGTATTGGATTTTGTAGCGTCAGACAGCTGGACTTGAATTTCAATTAAAATTTTGCAAGTGTTATACATCTGAAAGTAATGCAATATTGTATGTCAACTTAATTTTTTATTTTAAAAGGTAAATAAATCACACTCTTTATCAAAAAACATAAATTGACTGAATACATAATGCTAAAAAGGAAAGTTTATAGCTATAAAAACATACATAAAAATAGATCTGAAATCAATAATGTCGCCTCACACTTAAAGGGAAAACAAAACTACATTCTAAACTAGAAAGTAGGAAATTATAAATGTTAGGGCAGAAATAAAAGAAATACAGAAAAAATAGTATGCATCAGTGAAACTAAGAGTTTGTTTTGAAAGATCATCAAAATTGACAAACTCTTAGATTTAAAAAAATGAAAAGACTCAAATAATTAAAATCCAAAATGAAAGAGAAGGTGTTACAACTGATACAGTAGGAAAAAGGATGGTGATACCATGAATAATTGTGTACCAAAAATTGAATAATCTACAAGGAATATATAAATTTCTCAAAACATACAACCTACTAAAACTACCTCATAAAGAAATGGAAAATTTGAACAGATAACTAGTAAGGATATTGGTAGGTTTGATCAGCAATCAAATACGTTCAAATAAAGAAAGGCCTCAAACCAGAGGACTTCACAGGAGAACCCCCAAAATTTTTTATATACAACATCAATCCTTTTCAAAATCTTCCAAAACAATTGAAGAGAATATTTCAAAATTCAATCTATGAGGCCAGCGTTACCATAATACCAAGGCCAGAAAAGGACACCAGCAGAAAAAAACTGACAAACAAAAAGCTTATTGAAAACTGATGCAAAAGTCCTCAAGAAAACATTGACAAACTGAATTTTATAACACATTAAAATGATTATACATTATTGTTGGGAACCTCTCTGCCTGGTTTCAGGAATTGTAACTATCCTCCATGGCTAAGACTGAGTGAGCGACTTCTGGAATGCGAGTCACAGGAGACAAAAGCTTGTCTCTGGTAGCAAATGCTGCCTCAGCTTACTGCCCTGCCCCCAAAGCATGCTCGATGTCCATGATGAGTAAGACTCCTCAGAGCTAGGGGCAACCTAAGCAAGACATGATTACTTGGGAGACCATCATGGAGGGATTTGGGGGGCTGCAACAAAGAAGGACCAATGGACACTTGCCCCCTGGCTATTCTGACATAGCCTGAGTCCCCATGTCCTCTGGGAGAAGCGCTTCCTGGCTCTAATCCACTTAGGCCTGAAAGTGTATGATAGGGGAGGCTGGGTAACTCCTTGTCTTGCTAATGCTGTATTTAGGGTAATCGGGTGTAAGAAAGAATTCCTAAAAATCCTGTGAAACCTGCTTTGCTAAGAGTGTTTTCATTCATATGTTAAGGGTCCGAACAGGAAATGAGTATGTCTCCCAAAGTTTCTGCAACCCCCTCTCCTGACTCAGACTCAGACACCGACTCAGACTAAGCCCTCAGATTTCTTTGAAATGTTATCTACTGTTTGACCCTTGCCACCCTGTATTCCTGTATATGACAACCCAATAAAAGCCCCTGGAGGAAGGGGTTCCAAGCCTTCTTCTCTGAGAAACGGGCCACCTCTCCTCCCCAAGCAGATCATGCCTTGGTAGTGTTTACTTTCAACCATGGCAGACAAGGGGACTTGAGGGCAAAGTCACCCCCACACACTATTACTGTATTAGTTATTTCTGCCATGAAAAATGGTTCATCATACCACATTAACAGAATGGACAGAACCATATGATCATTTCAATGCAAAAAAGTCATTTGAACAAATTCAGCACCCTCTCATGATAAAAACACTCAACAAACTGGTAATAAAAAAAACTCTCTCAAAGTAATAAAGACTGTATATGAAAATCACATAGCTAATATACTCAATGATAAACAATTGGAAATCTTTCTCTTAGATCAGGTACAAGACAAGGGTGTACTATTCAATCTAGTGTTGAAAGTCCTAGCCAGAGAAATGAGTCAATAGAAATAAATAAAATACAGTCAAATAAACAGGACGAAGCAATATCTATGGTCACATATTATATGATTTAATGCATAGAAAACTCTAAATATTACACACAAACACTAACACAAACTGTTAGAACTAATAAATGAATTCAGGAAAGTTTCAGGATAAAGAAGTAACCCACAAAATCACTTACATTTCTATATACTAACAATGAACAAACCAAAAGAAAAATCTCATAGTAGTACCAAAAAGAATAAAATACTTGGGAATAAACCAAACAAGTAAAATAAAAGATTTGTACACTGAAAATGACAACATGTTGTTGAAAGAAATTAAAGACACAAATAAATTGGACATCTTATGTACATTGATTAAAAGACTTAATATTGTAAAGATGTCAATACTACCCAAAGCAATCCACAGGTATAATGCAATACCTGTCAAAACCCCACTAGTATTTTTTTACAGAAATAAAAAAAATTATCCTAAAATTTATACAGAATATCAAGAAGCCACAAATAGTCTAAACAGTCTTGAGAAAGAAAGAGGAGCAAATCTGAAAGCCTAATGTTTCCTGATTTTTTAAACGTGTTATAAATCTATAGAAACCAAAACAGTACGATGCTGGCACACATACGTATAAAGACAGATACATAGGCAATGGAATAGAGAACCCAGATATAAACACTTTCAAATGCAGTTAAATGTTCTTTGATAACATTGCCAAACCAAATGCAAAAGAATAAAGTCAAGCCCTTAACTTGATCCATATACAAAATTTAATTCAAAATAAATTAAAGAACTAAATGTAAGACCCCAAACTCTAAATCATGTAAAAAATATAGGACAAACGTTCATGATATTGAATTTGGCAATGATCTCTTGGATACATATGACATCAAAAGTATAAGTAACCAAAACAAAACTAGACAAATGGAAACAACAAAAACTTAAAAACTCGTGTGTATTAAAGGTCACAATCAGCAGAGTGAAAAATAAACATAAAAGAGAAATGTTTCAAACTATATATATGATAAGGGGTTAATATCAAGATGTATAAAGAACTCCTACAACTCAACAACAAATAAACCAAAGAACCCAATTTTTTAAAGGGCAAATGACTTGAATAGACATTTCCCCAAAGATGATACACAAATGGCCAACAAGTATATGAAAAGATGCTCAACATCACTAATCATTGGGGAAATACAAATCAAAGCCATGATGAAAAATCACCCTACACCCATTAGGATGACTTGTTTTTTTCAAAAGTATTTGTGGGTCCTGGTTGGTGTGGCTCAGTGACTGAGTGCCAGCTTGTGAAGCAAAGGTTGCTGTTTTGATTCCCAGTCAGGGCACATTCCTGGGTTGACAGCCAGGCCTCCAGTGGGGCACATGAGAGGAAACCACACATTGATGTTTCTCTCCCTCTCTCTCCCCCTTCCCCTCTCTAAAAGATAAATAAATAAAACATTTAAAAATACATGTTGGTGGGGGTGAGGAGATATGAAGAAGGTTAAACACTTGTGCACTCTTGGTCAGATTATAAAATGGTACAACAATAAAATAATAAACAGTATGAGTTTCTCAAAAATTGAAAAATGAACTACCATATTAATGATGTTTTAAAAAGCAAAGATAAGAGCAAATCTCTCTTCAGAGTCATTGGTTTTCATGCTGCCTTAGTGTTGTCTATCCATGATATAGATCTCCAGTTTTAAAGGTTCTTCTTGGCATTTATACCTTCTTCCACATGTGTTTATATACTATATATATATCCATAACTCAATTTCAGCATTGCGACATTTAAAGAATTAGTTTATTTTAAAAACAGGTAGACTGTCTACAAATTATGTGTTTGTTTCTGCTCACATGTCCTTTTACACTCTCACTTCTAGCTCTGTATCCTGCGGCATAAATGAGTATAAGACTCTTCCTCCAATAACAGAACCAGAGTTACTTGTTCTACATGTCCCCAAGAAGGTTTAAAGTGAGTAAAGTTAGAGTTGGACTTTTTAAAAGCATCTCTATGTCTTCTCTGACAGATCCATGAACTCTTTAGGTCCTGAACATTGGTGTGGCATTTTTTTCATGGTTACTATGCACATGCAAACCATCTGATGGTTCTGAGCATTTTCAGCTGTTTCCTTCCTCTGCTTCCTGTCTTCATACATCTCAGAAGTCAGAGACCCATGGCTTAGTTATTAGCAACAATGAATAAATTGAAAAGAACAGAGGAAAAAAAGGAAGACAACGGAATAATTCTAGTACTTTTTATAATCTTTGCAATTCATACATCTTTAAATGTTAGCATGTTCTACTCTACTATTTACTATTTATGTGTTTTAGTCTCAACTACATTAACACAAGTCCCTTCATACTAAAGATGAGCTCTCCTGGCTTGACCTTTCAGAGAAAACCATAATACTTCATTATAATGTCTTAACTATCCATCTATTCAGGTTTACACAAACTGCAATTGTCTTTCAAGTGTTTTAATACCATCATCAGATTTTCACCACTTCTGTATATCTTAAGAACAGGGGTTAATCTTCCTGGACAAGGTGACTATTTCAACTCACTATCATCAATTAGACAATGAAAATAATGCAAGTAAAGTGCTTTGATTAGAATTAGTGAGGTTTAAGACTATCACCTGACCACCCATTTGTGAATAAAGTAAGAGCATGACAGGGGAATGATACCTAGAATCATCCATCAATTAGAGAAAGAGTTGCAAGCAAAACCAAAGCCAGCAAGTACCCCAACACCTTACTGCTCTGAACCTGCTAGTGTATGATTATAATGACTTTCTAGCTTAAATGTTAAAACCAAAGAAACACAGCATTTAAGTGGTCCAAATCAGAATGTTATAAATTGCTTTTCTTAAACAATAAATTGAATTTACTATGCCACGTAATGAGAAAATCAATCACCACAAGGTTTTGACAATCAGAAAACTAAGAGTTACAAATTCCCCAAAGATCTATGTTCTCTTCACCTTTGTTTTACCATTTAGTTGGCTTTCTCCCCCATGCTTGATACCTCATATCTACAAGAAGGCTGAAGTAAGCCTGAGTATTCCATCTTCACATAGCAATTATCTAAGACTTGGGGAAAGAAGGGCCTTTGTTTGCATCACCTTTTAATAGGAAAGAAACTGTTTTTAGAGATTGCCCATCACTAGCACCAATAATAAATTATTTTCAAATCCTAGGCCCATTTTTTAATTGGGTCCTTTGGTATCTTATTGTTGAATTCAAAAAGTTCCTTGACTAGTTTGGATACCAGTTCTTTATCAAGTACGTGTTTTGCAGATTTTCTCCCAGGCAGTGGTTGTCATTAATTCTCTTTACAGTGTCTTTCATTTCAATTAGGTCTAACTTATTGTTTTTTCTTTGGTGGTTCGGGCTTTTAATGCTGTATCTAAAAGTTCATCACCAAACCCACAGCTATGTAGAATTTCTGCAATATTATCTTTTAGAAGTTTTGTATTTTTGCATTTTAAAACTATGGCTATTTCATTTCTCTTACCAATAATGGCTATAGAAATAGATGGAAATGCATTTGCATTGTTATATCAATCTCTGGTAAAAGGAATGAAGTAATCATAACTGATTCTGACTATTGATTTTTGAACTTCTTCCAACACTGGAATCATCTGACATATTATTCAGATCAGGGTTATTTTTCCAGATAAACCAATGAATAAGTGATACATGTGTAGTGTATGTATGTGTGTACATGTTTACTCATATAATAAAAATATGGTCACATGTCCAGAAGAGGAAGGAAGGAAGTCCAAAATCTGTAGTGTGAGCCAGGAGGCTGGAGACATGTTGTGGTGCAGCTGTAGTCCAAAAGCAATCTGATGGAGGATTTTTCCCTTACTAGGAAAGACAGTTCTTTTTGTTCTATCCAGGACTTCAACTGATTGGATGAGATTCATTCACATTATGAATTGTAATACACTTATTCATAGTTTACCTATTTAAATGACAATCTCATCCGAAAACACCTTCCAAGTTGACGCATAAAATTAATCATCACGAGTTAACTCCTTGTCAATTTGGCACCCGTAAACACCTCCTCAAATTATTTTTAATCTCCAAATAAAGACAATAACAAGGTTACAAATACAACTAACATCCCTGCAACATTCAAAAAACTCATTTTTGCCAGAAAGATTTGCAAAGGCTTTGGATATTATATTCACTGTCCCTTTCATCTCACAATGTAAATGCTATGATATAAAACTAACAATACTTAAATAACATGATATAACATTAATATAATTTATATTATATCTCAAGGAAATAAGAGAGGAAAGAAAGCAAAGATATCTGCTTAATATACAAACACACATTCACAACAAAATAAGGAGGGAATGACCATTACAGTCCTTATTTCTATAATTGGTCCTATGGTCCTACCTGGTATTCACAATTACCTTCTTTCACTATTCATTCCGTATTCTCTGTCTTTGTCAAGTACTTCAGCCAGTTGTGGCTTTTTACCTGGTAGGGTTACCCAAAACTGTATTTCCAAAAAATCCTGGGCCAGTACTAGTCCTAGCTGAGATGGATATAGTTTTCCACTGACTTTAATACTAAGTCACACTGAGTCAATACTAAGTTATACATAGTCAAACTAAGAGATGACCTAGAGGATCCTAGACATAAACTTTTTTGCCTCCATTGTTGAGTCATAGTCCAATCAAGATCAATTGCCCCAGTTGGCACTTATAAATCCCTTCTTTGCCTGTTGATTCAATGTCAAGACAAGTAAAAAGTGGCTGAGTGACAGTGTTAACTTTCAGCTCAATGGAATTGTTGTTGTTTCCTGGAGGAACACAACAAAAGTCCTTTCTTTGGAAATAAGTCCTCTAGGCCAACAGAACACAAGGAAGTGGAAACAGGAAGCAAAAATGTTGCTCATGGGTCACTAGAAGTAACAGTAGGTGATGCTCTTTCCATTACCATCCCTTGATTCCTGGACCTGTGAATCCTCGCTGTGGAAAAAGCACCATATACTAGATGCTAAAAGCATATACAGCTTCCTGGATAATTGTGATCTACAAGGTATTTCTACCTAGCTGGCACTGTAACTAAATCTTCAAAAGGCCATTCCACCATTCTATCAAGCCAGCTGCTTCAAGACATGGGAAACGTGGAAATACCAGTGAATTCCATGGTCATATGCTCATTGCCACTCTTTATTTGCTGTAAAATGAGTTCCTTTATCTGAAGCAATGCTGTGTGGAATACCATGATGGTTTATAAGGCATTTTGTAAGTTCGCAGATGGTAGGTTTGGCAGGTATTGCATGTAGGGAAGGCAAATCCATATCCAGAGTAAATGTCTCTTCTAGTGACAACAAATGCTATCCCTCTCATGATGAAATAGATGCAATGTAATCAACCTGCCACCAGGTACTTACTGATTACCCTGTGTAATGATGCCATATCTGAGACTCAGTATTGAACTCTACAGCTGGCATATTGGCTACTCAGCGGGGGCCATAGCCAGGTTGTACTTGGTGAGTAGAAGTCCATGTTGCTGAACCCATGTATAACCATGGGTTATATCCACCCCGCCACCATGGCCACTTTGTTCATGAACCCATTGAACAATGACAGGGGTACCTTAGGAAAGAGGCTTGCTGTTATCTACAGAATAGATCATTCTATCCATGTGATTACTAAAATTATCCCCTGCTGTTGTTACTCTTTAGTGAGCATTCTCATGGAACACAAATGTCTTCACTTTTTTTCCCATTCATAGAAATCTATCCACATACACCTTTACCTAATTTTTTTATTTATTTTCCAAACATGTTCTTTCCAAATCCTGATCATCCAGTCAAACTGCAAACCATAACCAATGAATTGGTTTATAATTACATGTCTGCTCATTTCTCCTTCCAAACAAAGTGAACAACCAGGTGCATTGCTCAAAGTTCTGATGATTGGGATGATTTCTCTTTACCATTGATGATGCTGGAATGCCATGCAGAGCCATCGATAAACCAGGTCCAAGTATTATTTCCTCTCATAATTTAACTTAGAGGATTCTCCATGAGGTTAAAGATGCAGGCTAGAGAAGAGGAAGCAGTGCATGAGAGAAGGCAGGAATGTGCATGTGAGCCATTTTTTTCATTTAACTTACTTGTGCCTTAGGACCTACTTGGCCCAATCATATACATACCACTCCCATTTGATGATGAAGTTCTGTTCTGCTCACTCAACTTTATAGTTTGGTGGGTCAGGTAACACCCATTTCATGATAGGCAGCTCAGGCACATGGTAATTTGGTGACCAATGGTCAAGTGTTCAGTCTCTACTAAAGCCCAGTAGCAGGCTCAGAGCTGTTTCTCTAAGCAGGGGAGCCCAAACTTTTGTTGTCTCTGGGCCACAATGGAAGAAGAAGAGTTATCTTGGGCTACATATTAAATACATTGTGACACACAATCACAAAAAATCTCTTAATGTTTTAAAGTAAACTTACAATTATGTGTTGGACCACATTCGCTGCCATTCTGAGCCACAAGCAGCCCACAGGCCACAGGTTGGACACCTCTGCAAAGAACAGTATTTATCTGCAGGGAATGAGAAACTTGATCCTCAAATCCTGAAATCCTACCCTGAAATTCACCTATAAGGCCTGCCAAAGTGTCCAAACAGTATCCTTTGCTGCCACTGAAACTTCAAACAACATTGCATCTGCTGAATACTATGGCCCAAGTAGCAGAGCAATTTGTAAACTAGTCTGAATCTGTTGCAGAGCCTTTTCTTGTTCTGGATCCCAGTTGAAAGCAAACTGCATCTGATGGGTCTAAATGATAAGGATGAAGAAGATAGCATTTGCCAGATCAGTGGCTGCATATCAAGTACCAATATATGTGTTAATTTGCTGAAACAATAAAACCACATCTGGTATAGCAGCTGCAAGTGAAGTCAATACCTACTTAAAACTTATAGTAATCCCCTGTCCTTCTCCAACACTCATTCATCTTCTGCACTAGCTGATCTGAATACAGATGTGGTTGGGAATTCCACACCTGCATCTTTCAGGGCCTTCATGGTGGAAGAATCTCTGCAAGCTCTCTGGGAGTGTGGTATTGCTTTTGAATTAATATTTTCCTAGGCAGAGGCAGTTCTAGTGGCTTCAATTTGGCCTTTCTCACCATAACAGGCCTGACTCTGTGGGTCAGGAAACCAATGTGGGAATTCTGTCAGCTACTGAATGTGTTTATTCCATTCATTCCTTTTAAAACTGGGAAAACAATCATAGGATGTATTCAGGAACACACTGTATCCACTTTGAGGTGGATCTAAGCTATAACTTCATTGATCACCTGACTTCCATAAACTCAACTCTGCTGGTGAACCACAATGACATTGCAGGTCTTCTGGAACTAGGGTTGGCTCAGAAACACCGCCCATTTGTCCCCAAAGGTTTGTATATTTTCTTATGCCTAGTTCACATTTATCCTGGTAAAAAGGGGTTGAAAGGGGTTGGTCCTTTTAAGAGTGTGAAAAAGATTTAGAGTCTAAATTTTTAGTAGTGTATCAGTCTTTCTTCAAGGTGATGGCCTCCTCTTCATTCAAGGGGTTCTAGACCTGAGAGTTGGTCAAATCTGGGGATTCTTTGAGGGGCTATGATTCTCAGTTTCTGTGATTCAGATTAGACTTTTTTCACTTGACCTAAAACTTTTCTACTTATACAGCTGAAGTAATAATTTAGTAGGCTTCCTATTTATTTCAGTTCTAGGAACACTATCATCAATTAGACAATGGCATAGGTCTGTGTGAGTCAGACTATTTTGATCACTAAATTGATTCTGCTATACTTTACAGTAGTTGTGCTCACCTTTTGTGATTGGGTACTTATTTAGGTATCCCAATTCAGTGACCACAGTTTCCACTGTTAGACCTGACCTACAGAGAATCATTGTGGAGCTGTTTAAGGATGATGCACCTTCCATCACACATTTATTTCTTACAGTTGTGGTGAAATGTATTTTTATAGAGATACCCAATGTAAGTGACAATTTACTGTAACATTATGAGCTCCTTAAACTTTTGAATAGCATCCTGTACAATAAACCAAAAAACAGGTCCAGCATTTCCAGTTTGCTCACTATAAACCACTTTTGGTTCATGTTTCAGTCAACCATGAAACTCTTAGAGCCTTTTCTGTAACCCCTCAGGTACATATTGAAACAAGCATCTCTGTTTAGTTGGTCCATGTCTATAATTCACTCCAATATAAATTTGTTTCTTCCACTATTATCTCACACCTTTAGTCATTTCCACACTTCATGTCTGTATAAATTATAATACTCAACTTTTATAAGGTAACACATCTTCTCATGACACACTCTTCACCTCACCTTTAGGGGTCTGTTGGGACTTCAGTCTAGTTACAGGTCTAGAAGCAAAAGGGTAGTGGTGAGGGTGAGTTCTGCGGAGGATCACCAGTGTGATTCTGTGATTCATGGCAACTACTCACAGTTTTCTCAGTCAGTGCAGGCTTAATTCCCTCAGGTAGAGATGGAAAGGCTTCTTCTACTGGCAAAGGAGATTCATCAGAATTTAGGTATTCCTTGTCCACAGCTTTATCAGTCTTCCCACAGATCCCCTATTCCAACATTTAGGATAACATTCCTTCCCAATTAGTGTCCTCACTTTTACTGTAGATACCCTTCAAGGCTTTGTATTCAGCAATTTACAGGATGAGATTCTGGGTTTAGTTTTCAGCAACCTCTGTCTGGTGATTACAGAAAATAAGGGTTTCTTTCAAGAAAGGAAGACACATACACTCTTAGGTCATTTATGTGAAACTTGAGCAGGGAATTCAAATCCCTGAACTTACTCTTTTATTTTCCCACTTTGCCCCAAACCATTAGGAACAACTAGCCAATCTCATTATATTTATTCATTTGCAAAAAGTTTGTCTGCAAGTAATATATGCATGGTCACCCAGATTTTTGCTTCTTGTACTGTCTGATTAGGAATATTCAGTGGTAATACTTTGAGTATCTTTATTGCCGGATCATGCAACGGACTATATGTGCTATCTTTGCTATTGGAAATTGAGTCAATAGGGCTTTAGAGTCTAGTTAGATTAGCCCTGGCTGGTGTAGCTCAGTGGATTGAGCGCGGGCCTGCAAACCACATGATCACGGTTCGATTCCTAGTCAGGGCACATGCCTGGGTTGCAGGCCAGTTCCCAGCAGGGGACTCACGAGAAGCAACCATACATTGATATTTCTCTCCTTCCCTCCTTCCTTTACCCTCTAAAGATAAATAAATAAAATCTTTTTAAAAAGTCTAGTTAGATTAGACTTTCAGAAACCCCAGAATAAATTCTGAAGATTCAGCCTTAAGGTTCTATTCATTTACAACCACCCTCAGTACCAAAATCCATATTAGTCAGGGTTCTCCCAAGAAACGGAACCAATAGGATGTGTGTAATTTTGATCTCCATATCATATATGGAGATTTACTATTAGAAACTGGTTCATGAAATTATGGAGGCTGGAAAGTTCAGAATCTTCAGTGTGGGCTGGTAGATTGAAGACTCAGGAGAAGCAATGTTGCAATTCCAGGCTGAAGGCTGTGTTCTGGAGCATTCCATCTTGCTTGTGGAGGCCAGTCTTTTTGTTTAATTCATATCTTTAACTGATTGGATGAGGGTCCATTACAATATGGGAGACAATCTGCTTATATAAAGTTCACCAACTTAAAAGTGAATTTCATCCAAAATCAGCCTCTAAGTTGATACATAAAATTAGTATCACATCTGGGAACCTTTACAAAATACTAATGTTTGAGGATCATCCTTAGTGATTTTGATTTCACTAATTTAATATGAATTCTAAGCATCCAGATGTTTAAAAGTCCCCCCAGTGATGTTTTGTGCTGCCAAAGTGAAGAACTCTGGATTAGATCAGTTAAGATGTATGTCCTTGGAGCTGGGGAAGAGCTCAGGAAACACAGGACCCCACCACAGCCTGAGCAACACTGAGGTCAGAGAGAAAGGGGAAGAGAGTACCAGTACCGTAGTGACTGGTTTAAGATTTAAAGATTACCATCTTTCCATAAAGTTCAAAAATGAATTTTGTTTCTAATGTTCTTGTTTTTTATTATTTGTAGTATCTTCTTATGTGGCATTTACATATATATTAATTAAACATAAATAAAATTAAATACTCAGTTTATTAATTACACTATCTCCTTTCCAAGTATTCAGTATCACATATGGCTAGTGACTAATGCATCAGGCAGAGTAGGTACAACTATTTTTATTTTTGCAGGAAGCTTTTTGGGCAGCAGTAATGGAGCATAACAGACCTAGCAGGGTTTAGTTTGCTCTTTGGCAGAAACTGAAGACAGAGATTCTGAAGACACAATACTGTTCTCACAAAACTTCTTATGCAGCTGAAGAAACATGTGAATGCCTAATTATAGTAAAATGTGATATTGATAATTATAACATATTCATTACACAAATATTTTGGAGGTAGAAGGTATCATGATCCACTATTTTCTTTAACGATTCACTTTTTAAAATATTTTAGGCACATCTTTCCCCTTAAGACAGCACTTCCACATACTTACATAATGTTTATAAGCATAGGTAACTAGTGGAATAAAAGAGATACCTTTTTAAGGTATTTTTCCACCCCACAAAAAAGTGCTCCTCTACTGCTGTCGCCAGGTACAGGTGTTGACTCAGACAGCTAAAGTGTGACCCCAAACTTTTGGCCATTGTTGACAGAACCAGAAAAAAACTCAAATTAAATTAAATCAATTTTTAAGAATTGTAAATAAAAGTGAGAAGCATGAATCCTGAGATATGACAGGAACTGGGGATGTTGGTTCTCCTCTGGAAAACACAAGACACAGAGGTATGCAAGGAGATGCAGCTCTTCTGTCCACAGTTGGACCAACAGAACATGATCTCAGTCCTACTGCTGAGTTCTTGCCCAGCAGGCCAGCCACATGAGCATCCCAGCCATCCAAAGTTCATCTATGTGTGTGGTAACTGAGCTATTTCATCTGAGGATGAGGTGGTGGCAACCCTAGGTGGCCTGGGGAATCAATCCATGGTCATAAAAAGGAGTCAGGGTCAGGCTGTCTAGACATGCTACTAGCAAAATATTCTCCTTTAGTTTTTCTATGGTAACCCACCCACGTGCTCCTTTCCACTAGAATTCCTAATTGAACACTGTTGTCAGAAATTGAAGTAGCTCTGGCTTTTGCTTGCTCAGTACCCTTGCTCACTCGCCCACCCCTTACAGAGGTTGAAAGGAGTGATCACATGACCCTGACCTTGCCCATCAGAGTCCTTCCTCCATGGAGTTAATTGAATGTGAAATGGTTCAGTCCTTGGAGTCCTGTACCCTGACTACTGGAGAATGCTTTTTGCACTAATTAGAAGAGAAGGCCAGGTATTTGGAAGCCTTCAGAGAATTTGTGAATATTTAGGAAGGTTTGTGAACCATTAAGTCTTGTTGTCTTCTCAAGGAGTGCAACTGCTGGAAAGTGAAACTATGAATAAAATTTTAAAATGGTCTTTGCTTTTCTGCCATAGCCATCACTTTATTAAAATATTAATTGTGTAAAATACATCTTGTAAAAGAAAATATGCTATAGTGGATTGAATAGTGGTTCCTAAAAGGATATGTCCAAGTACTAACCCTCAGAATGTATGAATGTGACCTTATTTGAGAATAGGGTCTCAGCAGATGTAATTTAAAATCTGAAGATTATATCATCCTAGATTATCAGAATGGGCCCTAAATTCTTAGTGACCGGTGTCACTAAGTAGATAGAGAGAGAAGAAAGCTGTGTGAAGACAAAGACAGAGATTGGAGAGATGCGGCCACAAAACCAAGGAACACCTGGAGCCACTCAAAGCTGAAGGATGTGAGGAAAGAATCACGCCTTTGACCCTAATAGAACCTAGATTTCAGACTTCTCACCTCCAGCACTGAGAAATAATAAAATTCTCTTGTTGTAAGCCACCATGTTTGTGGTGATGTGTTAGAGAAGCCCTAGGTGTCTAATACAAATGGTAAATAAAAGGAGTTTGTTGAATTATTCAATAGTTGGCTATAGGAGGTGTATACCTAAAACCAATTTCTTATTTACATTAGTTCTTATTTGTATTAAAAATATTGAACAATGTGCTTGGTGTTTCTTTCAAACACATGAAAAGCTATGTCATTTTTTGATTTCCATTAGAGGTGGCTGAGAAAGACAATTTTTTATTTTTTTTTGATTTTTAAAATATTTTTATTATAAAAGTAAAAGAAAAGAGGGCAACATAAAGCTAGTGGGATACTTTGACATTGTATTTGAGAAACTACTGCATCAATAACTGGTTTGATAGAAGTAGTTGCCATCCTCCGTGAGTTCTCTAGCTGCTCATCAAATATTTTGGCTCTAATTTTACTCTTAATGTTTTTCATTCTTGAAAATAGTTGCTCACAAATGTAGGTGCTGCCAAACAGCAATGATATGAGTAAGGTGTGGTTGTGAAGCAAGGGATAGCTGTCTCTGGGAAGATAGGACCTATATAAGTCCAGTAAAGAGACACAATCAAATTTTTCTTCAAGTTGAATGTCAGATTGCAGCTCTATGCATTCCATTTGAAAATTGGTAGTTAACATATTTATGTTGACTGACAATGGAGTCACAAATACAGAAAAATATTGATTATTTTCCCAGAAATCTTTACATCTGTTTTCAAATACTTGTATCAAAAAGCAAGGCTGCATATTTTTCACTGTTCATACAACTGTGTTTAACCAGTATGCTGAAATTCATAAAATTGTTTTCCTTAATTTAAGCTTGCCATGATTTCAGTATCATTTGGAACGCTGTTATGGTTTGAAACATGGTTTTGATAAGCTGGTTTTCACCTTGAAGACACGTTTAACTCATTTAAATGAGCGGTTAAATCCACTAAAAATGCTAAATCTGTAAGCCAGTTTTTATCATCAAGTTCTGCAACAATTTGGTTTTTTGGTACCATAAACGACTCAATAACATGTCACAAATCATGAAATCTTTTCAACATTTGGCTTCAACTTAGCCACCTTACTTCCAAAAAGTAAATGATGTAACCATAGTCAGCATCAATACTTTTAAGGAATTCCTGGTATTCTTGATGATTCAATCCCTTGGCTCTTAGGAATTTCACAGTCTACATGATGATTTACATGACATTATCCATTTTTAAAGCTTTTGTGCATAAATTTTCTTGATGTACTATGCAATGATACTTCATCAAACATGAGTTTTGGGTGGCAATTGTATTGTCTTCTATTAATTTTACAAGTCCCTCTCTTTTACCTGCCATGGCCAGGGTGCCATCAGTAACTATAATAGATATGTTGACAATGGACAAAGAAAATCACTTTATTTATTTTTTTTAATTTATTTAACTTTTATTCAAGTACAGTTTTCTTTCTTGTATTCCCAGCCCTGCACCCCCCCAGTGCTCCCCACCCCCCTCCCCTCTCCACCCCCCGTCTTAGTTATTGTCCATGTGTCTTTCATACTTATTCATGTGAGTCCACCACCTTTTACTCTGTGCTTCTCTCCCCTCTACCCTCTGGACCCTGTCAGCACGTTCTGTATTTCACTGTCTTTGGTTACATTTTGCTTGCTTGTTTGTTTTGTTGTTTACATTCCTGTTAAAGGTGAGATCATATGGTATTTGTCTTTCACTGCCTGGCTTATTTCGCTCAGCATAATGCTTTCCAGCTCCATCCATGATGTTGCAAAGGGTAGGAGCTCCTTCTTCCTTTCTGCAGCATAGAATTCCATTGTGTAAATGTACCATAGTTTTTTGATCCAGTCATCGACCGATGGGCATTTAGGTTGCTTCCAACTCTTGGCTATTGTAAATTGTGCTGCTATGAACATCGGGGTGCATAGGTTCTTTTGGATTGGTGTTTCAGGGTTCTTAGGATATACTCCTAGCAGTGGAATTGCTGGGTCAAAAGGCACGTCCATTTTTAGTTTTCTTAGAAAATTCCATA
>NW_028073935.1:7127304-7351800 GCF_014824575.4 Sturnira hondurensis | reverse complement strand
ATGCTCGATATCACTAGCTATCAGAGAGATGCAAATTAAAACCGCAATGAGATACCACTTAACACCAGTCAGATTGGCTATCATAAACAAAGAAACAAACAACAAGTGCTGGAGAGGTTGTGGGGAAAAGGGGACTCTAGTTCACTGTTGGTGGGATTGCAGACTGGTACAACCACTATGGAAAACAGTATGGAATTTTCTAAGAAAACTAAAAATGAACGTACCTTTTGACCCAGCAATTCCACTCTTGGGAGTATATCCTAAGAACCCTGAAACACCAATCCAAAAGAACCTATGCACCCCGATGTTCATAGCAGCACAATTTACGATAGCCAAGAGTTGGAAGCAGCCTAGATGCCCATCGGTAAATGACTGGATCAAAAAACTATGGTACATTTACACAATGGAATTCTATGCTGCAGAAAGGAAGAAGGAACTACTACCCTTTGCAACATCATGGATGGAACTGGAAAGCATTATGCTGAGCGAAATAAGCCAGGCGGTGAAAGACAAATATCATATGATCTCACCATTAACAGGAATCTAAACAAACCAAACAAGCAAGCAAAATACAACCAATGATACTCAAATATGGAACAGGCTGTCAGGGCCCAGAGGGGAGAGGGGAGAGAATCATAGGGGAAAAGGGAATGGACTCACATGAACAAGTATAAAAGACACATGGACAATAACTAAGGGTGGGGGGTCGAAAGGGGGAGGGAGGCGGGGAGCATGGGGTGGGGGGCGGGCAGTGTTGGGATTATAAGACAGAAACCTGTACTTGAACAAGAATTAAATAAAAATTATAAAAAAAAAAGAAAGACATTGATAGCAACACAGTTAAAGTAGGGGATTTCAACAACCCACTGCCAAAAATGGATAGATCTTCCAAACAAAATATCAACAAAGATATTGTTAAATATGCCCTAAATCAGATGGACTTAACTGATATATATATTCTTATATATATAAATTCTTATATATTCATATATATATATATATATATATATATATATATATATATATATATATAAATTCTTTCATTCCAAAGAAGCTAAATACACATTCTTTTCAAATGCACATGGAAGATTTTCAAAGATAGACCACATGCTAGGACACAAAGCAAGCCTCACCAAATTCAAGAAAATTGAAATCATATCAAGTATTTTCAAACCACAAGGGACTGAAGCTAGAAACCAATCTCAAGAAAAAATTCAAAACAAACTCATGGAGATTGAATAACATGACATTAAACGATAAATGGGTCAAGAATGAGATCAAGGAAGAAATCAAAAAGTTTCTAGAAACAAATGAAAGTGAACTCACAATAATCCAAACCTAATGGGACACAGCAAAGGCAGTCCTGAGAGGGAAGTTCATAGCAATACAGGTGTACTTAAAGAAGATAGAAACATTTCAAATAAACAACCTAACCCTACACCTACTAGAACTTGGGAAATAACAACAAAGACAGCCCAGAGCAAGTAGAAGGAAGGGAATAACTAAGATCAGACCACAATTAAATGACATAGAGACTAAAAGCACAGTTCTAAGGATCAATAAATCCAGGAGCTGGTTCTTTGAAAAGATAAACAAAATCAACAAGCTTTTAAGCAGATGCAGCAAGAAAAAAGAGGGAGGACCCAAGTAAACACAATCAGAAATGAAAGAGGAGAGATTACAACTGATATCACAGAAATACGAAGGATTATAAGAAATTACTATGAATAACTATATGTGAAGAAATTTGAAAACCTAGGTAAAAGGGACAAATTTCTGAAAAATATAATCTTCCAAAACTCAATGAAGAAGAAGCAGAAAGCCTGAACAGACCAATAACAGCAGATGAAACTGAAGCAGTAATCAAAAATCTCCAGACACACAAAAACCCTGGACCAGATGGTTTCACAGAAGAATTCTACAAAGTATTTAAAAAGAGTCAACCCATATCCTTCATAGTGTACTCCAAAATATCCAAGAACACGGAAGACTTCCAAACTTTTCTTATGAAGCCAGCATTGTCCTAATCCCCAAACCAGATAAAGATACAACAAGGAAAGAAAACTACGGACCAATATCACTGATGAACATAGACATTAAAATCCTCAAAAATATTCACAAACTACATTTAAAAAAGTTTTAAAAAGATGATATACCATGATCTAGTGGGACTAATTCCCAGAATGCAAGGATGGTATAGTATTCACAAATCAATAAGTATAATACATCACATAAACCAAACAAAAGACAAAAAGCATACCATATCAATAGATGCAGAAACGCATTTGATAAGATAAAGCACTGGTTAATTATTAAAATACTCAGCAAAGTGTGAATAGATAATTGCTCAACATAATAAAAGCCATATATAGGAGATCTACAGACAACATCACACAGATGATCTTTAGCCCATTGAGCTAAAACTTAGAGATTTCCCACTAAGGTCAAGATTTTCCCAACAAGACAAGAGTTCCTGCTCTCACCACTTCTATTCAAAATAGTATTGGAAGTCCTGGCCACAGCAATCAGACAAGAAAAGAAATAAAAAGCATCCATATTGGAAAAGAGTAAACAAAACTGTCACTGTTTGTAGATGACATGATAGCATACATAAAAATTCCAATAGACCATACCAAAAAATTACTTGACCTAATAATAAATGAATTTGGCAAAACAATAGAATACAAAGTTGATATTCAGAAATAAAAAGGTATTTTTGTATACCAACAATGAAATATCAGGAACAGAATTCAGGGAATAATCCCATTTTATAAAACTACAAAAAAACACAACAACCCTAGGAATCAACTTAACCAAGGTGGTAAAACACCGGTACTCAGAAAACTACACAGCACTGAAGAAAGAAATTAAGGAAGACAGAAAGAAATGGAAACATATACTATACTCATGGATTGGAAGAATTAACACCATCAAGATGTCCATACTGCTGAAAGTAATGTATAGATTTAATACAATGCATATTAAAGTACCAATGGCATATTTCACAGCATTTAAAAAACATTTAAAAATTTATATGCAACCATAAACAACCCTGAATAGTTGCAGCAAATTTGAGCAAAAAGAACAAAGTAGGAGGGACTTGTGTCCCTCCTACTGTGATTATAAGTCCACTGTAATCAAAGTAGGCTGGTACTGCCACAAGAACAGACACATAGACCAATGGAAGAGAATAGAGAGCCCAGAAATAAACCCAACTCTCTTTGACCAGTTAATATTTGACAAATGGGGACAGAAGCACAAAATGGAGCAAAAATAGCCTCTTCGACAAATGGTGTTGGGAGACCTGGAAAACTACATGTAAAAAATGAAACTCAACCACCAACTACACCATACACAAAAGTAAATTTAAGGTGGATAAAAGACTTAAATATAAGTTATGACACTATAAAAGTCCTTCGAGAGAACATAGGCAGGAAAATCTCAGGTATTTTACACAGCAGTATTTTCAATGATATGTCCCCTAGAGCAAGGGACATAAAGAAAAGAATGAACAAATGGGATCTCATCAACATAAAAAGCTTCTGCATGGGTAAAGAAAACAGCATTAAAATGAAAAGAGAACCAACTATATGAAGAAACATATTTGCCAGTGATTCCCTAGACAAGGATTTGATCTCCAAAATATATAAAGAAGTCACACAACTACACTCTAAGAAGACAAGCAATCCAATTAAAAAATGGGCAAAGGCGTTGAACAGACACTTCTCCAAGGAGGACATACAGAGGGCCCATAGACATATGAAAAGATGCTTAATATTGCTAGTCATCAGAGGATGCAAATTAAAATCACAGTGAGATACCACTTCACACCAGTGAGAAGGGCCATCATAAAGAAAGCAATGAACAACAAGTATTAAAGGGGTTTTGGAGAAGAAGGAACCTTAGAGCACTGCTGGTGGGATTTCAGACTGGTGCAATCAATTTGGAAGACGATATGGAATTTCCTCAGAAAACTAAAAATAGAACTGTCTTTTGACCTGGCAATTCCACCACTGGGATTATATCCTAAGAACCCTGAAACACCAATCCAAAAGAACCTATGCAGCATAGGTTTGCAGCACTCATAGCAGCATAATTTACAATAGCCAAGTGCTGGAAACAACCTAATTGTCCATCAATAAATGAATGGATGAAAAAACTATGGTACATTTACACAATAGAATTCTATGCAGCAGAAAGAAAGGAGCACCTATTCTTTCCAACAGCATGGGTGGAACTGGAAAGCACTGTGCTAAGTGAAATAAGCCGGATGGTGAAAGAGAATACCATATGTTCTCACCTTTAACTGGATCCTAATCAACAAAGCAAAGAAGCAAGCAAAATATAATGAAAGACATTGAAATTAAGATGAACTTAGAGTAACCAGAGTGGAGAGGGGAGGTGTTAGTGGGGAGAAAGGGGGAAGTGTTTTCATGAACAACTATAAAGGACACATGGACAAAAGCAAAGTGGGGTGGAAACAGGGGAGGGAGGTGGGGTCAAGCCTGCTGTTTCAAAGAAGTGCCTGGCCGCTCACACAGCCCAACTCTCCAAACAGACTGAAGACTATCCCTGCCAGTGTCTGTCATAGCCCAACTCTTCTCCCTTCTCTAGGCATCACCTGCCTCCCCAGTTTCTCTGGTAATGACCCAGCCAATGTCCACAGTCTCAGTAGGTACACACAGCCCCTGTGCACTTGCCACTTCATCTTTGTTCCTCCCAGTGACTTCAGGCATTCAAGTCCATCCTGGTGCTGCTCAAACCTCCCTGTTTGGTAGTGGAAGGAACTATTGACTTGCGTCTCTTCCAAGAATCTTGTGGCCAGCCTGGCAGGTGCCAGTCTTGTGGCTGCTGCTGCCTTGGTCCTCATGCTAGTCCAGGGACCTTACTAATCCAAAACAATCTCCTTACTGTTTGATTTTTCAATGTCTTCTACAGTTTTGTCCTCTAACCTTCATATATACTGGGATACCATTGGCCGTTCACTCTGTTCCTCTGGAATATTTTTTCTAACCCTTCACTTTCAGTCTTTGTAGGTCTTTTGTTCTTAGGTGGGTCTCTTATAGGCAGCTTATATATGGGTCATGTTTCCTTATTTGTTAGCTACCTTATGTATTTTTGATTGGAACATTTAATTCATTTACATTTGAGGTTATTATTGATAGGTATTTATTCACTGCCATTTTTCCTTTGGACCTGTGTTCCTCTTTTTCTTCACTTTCTCAGATCGGTCTCTTTAGCATGTCTTACAGTGCTGGTTTGGTGGAGGTGTATTTTTTTAGCCTTCTTTTGTTAGGAGAACTTATTTCTCCTTTCATTTTAAGTGAGACCCTTGCTGAATAGAGTAGTTTTGGTTGCAAACATTTGCTTTTCATTACTTGGAATATTTCTTGCCATTCCCATCTAGCTTGTAGTTTTTCTGTTGAGAAATCAGCTGCTAGTCTTATCAGAGCTCCCTTGTATATCACTATATGTTTCTCCCTTGTTGCCTTTAAGATTCTCTCTTTCTTTATGAATTTTGCCACTTAATCATGATGTGTCTTGCAGTGGGCTAATTTGGGTCCATCTTTATGGGGACCCTCTGTACCTCATGGACTTGTGTGACTTTTCTCTCATCAGGTTGAAGTTTTCTACCATTACTTTCTACCATATAAAACAGGTTTTATATCCTTTGCTCCTTTTTCTTCTTTTGGTATTCCTATTATACACATATTACTATATTTCACATCCTGCAGTTCCACTAACCCCTCTTCATTCTCTGTGAGTCTTGTTTCATTTTTGTGCTCTGTGTGGCAATTTTTTCTACCTTTTCCTCCAGTTTGCTGATTTGATTCTCTACTTCATGTAACCCTTTTTAAGTATCTTCTACTGTGTTCTTTTCAAATATTATATTTTTCATTTCCTTCTCTTCCTTATTGATAGTTTTTATGTCCTTTTTCATGCTGATGTTGTTTTCAGTAAGT
This sequence comes from Sturnira hondurensis, assembly GCF_014824575.4. Taxonomy (NCBI): domain Eukaryota; kingdom Metazoa; phylum Chordata; class Mammalia; order Chiroptera; family Phyllostomidae; genus Sturnira; species Sturnira hondurensis. Next base: position 7,345,837 of record NW_028073935.1, on the reverse strand, counting down.
TCCTTGAAGCTTCCCTGAAGTTCTTTATAGTCCTCACTGATCACCTTGAACATCCTTATAACCATTATTTTGAACTTGATGTCTGATAGTTGGTTGCCACAATTGTTAGCTGTCTTTCTGGTGATTCCTCCTTTACTTTTGATTGAGGGTTCTTTTTTTTTTGTCTCTCATTAGATGATCTTCTTGTTTTTTTTTTTCTGCTTCTGAGATTTATCTGCTTTTACTCCTTGTCTTCATGGTGTGATCTTCTGTGGTAGGAGAACTGTGGGGCTCAGTGGTGCAAACTTGATCACCTGTGCTTTATGCTCTTGTGCTACCCTTTATTCCTTTTATATAGCTGTAATTGGGTTATGGTTGTTGTTGAGTTATTCTTTGGTAGGTTCTTCCCTCTGGCTGACTGACTGAGAGTCACTCTACCCTTCATGTTTTGTATACTGTTTTACAGTGTTGCTAGAACAAAAACCCAACAGCCCAAGAAACAGACCCATACCCACAAAGAAATCTCCCACCCACAATTGCACTATCAATAGCCAAAGAGCCAATATTAATAAAGGTATAATGAGATTAAGACTATTATAAGAAAGAAAAAATAAATATGAGACGACTAACTGAAAGAAAGAGATTTTGTAATAGTAGAAGGAGGGGTAATAATAAGAGTAAGTAATAGAGAAAAGGCAAAATGGGAAAGAAAATAAAATTACTTTGTAACTTAAAAAAGTAGTAGGGAATGTGGAATACAGTAAGAGAGGAGAAGCATGTAGAATTAGGTTAAATCTAAAATTTAAAGAAAATATACATATATTTGTATATATCTAATGAAAGAAAAAACAGACAATAACAATATGTATTTATCTATCCATATCTATCTATCTATTTATTTATTCTCTCTCTATCATCTATCATATGGCCCTAGTTGCAGAAAAATCTCCACCACAGTGTGGGGAAAATTTGCATGCAAGTCCCCCCGACCACCATGGATGAAAATAAAACTACCAAGACATAATCTGCTTGGGGAGGAGAGGTGGTCACTCTCTTAAAGGAGAAGAACCAAGAGCCCCTTCTTCAATGGCTTTTATTAGGTTCATAACACATAGGAATACAGGTAAAGCTCATCAATCAATGTCAGGTGGCAAGGATCAAACAATAGATAACATTTCGAAGAAGTCTGAGGGCTTAATCTGCATCAGTGTTTGTCAGGTAAGGGGTTTGCAAGAACTTTGGGAGAGATACTAATTTTCTGCTTGGACCTTTATTATATGAATGAAAGCACTCAGCAAAGCAGGCTTCACAGGACTTTACAAATTCTTTCTTATGCCCAATCACCCCAGAACCCGCTCTAGCTGGCAAAGAATTGCACCACCTTCCTGTCATAGGTTTTTAGGCTTAGGTAGATTACAGCCAGAAAGCGCTTTTCCAAGATGGAAAGCGCTTTCCAAGATGGGGACTCAGGCTATGTCAGAATAGTTGGGAGGAAAGGGTTCATCACATCCTCTTTGCTTCAGCCCCCGGAGTTCTTCCTTGAGGTACTCCCAAGTGATTGTGTTTTGCTTAGGTTGCCCCACTGAGGGATTTTACCCATCATTGACTAACCAGCCAAGCAGTGGGGGCCAGAGATGGATGAAGCAGAAGCAGTGCTCCTGCCAAGGTGATAAGCTTTGTCTCCTTAGTGGCTCACAGTCTGAAGATTGCTAACTCAGCATTATCCATGGGGAGTTTATAGCTCTTGAAACCAGGCAGGGCAGTTTCTAACACCACAGAAATGTAAACAACAACTGAGCTAAGATTTATACAGGTGGAATAGGTATAAGATGGCTCAAGGAAATAAAGAAGTGCTTAAGAGATGTATAGAGGAAAGAGAAGTTATTTTGAGAGGAAAGAGAGAGAAGAAATATGAAGAGTGTGGGACAAAAACCTGGCTAAGACATGGGAAAAAGAATTAAAATGAAAAAAGCGGGGGCAGGTGGAAGGCATATGGAGTAGGAAAGGGAACAGTGAGAATTGAGATTTGAAATACAAACATAGTCACTATTTAGAAATAATATTGAAGAATGGGAACAACAAACAGCTTATCCACTATCTACAAGCAAAGACTAATAAAGGTGTGTTTGGAACCGCCCTGCCTAGTTTCAGAAGCTGTAACCCCCCCATGGCTAAGGCTGAGTGAGTGACCTTGAGACCATAAGTCACTAAGGAGACAAAGCTTATCTCCCTGGCAGGAGCACTGCTTCTGTTCCTATTACTTCATCCATAACTGGCCTCATGCTTGGTCAGTTAGCCAATGATGGGTAAGATTCCTCAAGGGAGGGTCGACCTAAGAATCGACTTAAGTCCATAACTGGCCTCATGCTTGGTCAGTTAACCAATGATGGGTAAGATTCCTAAGGGAGGGTTGACCTAAGGAATCGACCTAAGTCTACCTTAGGTCAACTTGCAAGCTATGTTGGTCATGTCCTTCCTTTAGTGTTTTCTCTGCCTCTGAGGTTTTTTTTAGTAAGCAGAACTGCTGGGTCCCACCTGTGCATACAGGCCTGCATACCTAGGTCTCTGCCAAGCCTTGGGTATTTATCAACTCTCCTTTTAAAAGAGTTTCTGTATGGCCCCTATTGTGTATTGCAGGTCCCTGGGAACCCCATTCTCCCCAACCTCCTTCTCCCCCCAAATCACACGGTCTCGCACAGTGCCTCCGACAATTTTAGATAAAGTTTCTCTTTGAATCTTTCCCAACTGGCATTGGGAAGATTTTCTCACTTCTGCTATAATGCACAGCTGTAGTGGTGTGCTGTCCCTGTTCCTTCCAGAGTTCTTCGGTCTCTGGCCTGCCTGTTCCTGCCATGCTGTTTCTGGAGCCTGCATCTCCCAGGCCTTCTCTCACCACTGTAGTAGCTCTCGGGTCCTGAGCTGATCTTCAGCTGCCCCGACTCTGTGCAGCCAACAGTGCTGGGCTGGGCAGCATCAGCAGCCCATCTAGAAAGCCCAGGTCATCTGTTCCCAGTCAGAAAGCCCTGGCTGTGGGCTTCCGGGCACCTGGCAGGTGAGTCAGTTTCTGTGTACTCCTGTGCACTACTGTGCACTCTCCACACTTTCCTCTGTGTACGCTTTCAGTCATGGACACTTTCACTCACTCTCCACTCTGTGTTCTGACTTCAAATCCAGTCTGTGTCTGAGAGCAGATGAACAGAGTTGCCCACTACTCTACCACCATCTTGGATCCCCTAGAATAATTTTGTACGGCAAAAAAACGACTCTTGAATTCCAGGCAGCATAATCAGAAGCAGTAGAAATTGTTCAAATTTAAATAGTGGGATCTTGAGACAGTTGATGGAATTAGTTCATACTTCTGTCATTCAGACAGAAAATATTAGCTGTTAAAATATCTGTCTGGCTTTCAAGAGGAAGTGTTTAATTTTCGGCAAAATAAAATTTAATTCAGACAGACATTAAGCTACACACTTAAACATAGAAAATCCTGACAAAAACCAAATATTGTCTGATATTTTTTTCAAAATTATGTTGTTGATCCTAAAGCTGCTAACTATGCCAAGAATACAAACAAGAAAAGCTTTTGAAAGACAATGTGTTACCATAGACTTACCATGCCTTGGTTATTTGAAAATATTTAAAGATCACTTAGGAATATAAGACTTGCTTGATAATTTTTTTCTAGACTTGACTTAATTTAGTGTCCTGTAATAATTTCCAAATTACATGCATTTTCTTGAAGTAGTTTGGAGCAGAGACCCTTTTAAATAGTATTTATGGGCCAGTTAATGAATGTGTTACCAAATGGTATTAAAAGTCCATTATTTTTAGGCTGAATTTTATACTCCCACACATTTATTTTTCTAAAGTCATTTTTGATGTCTCATCTGCATAAACATCTCATTACCTTCTTATGGAATTTTAGTTCAGCAAACCTCCCACCTCTCTATATTTTATTGTTTGTATGAATATTTGCAGATATTTGCAGACAAATGATGAAAAGAGTTAGGTCCAAGAACATCAAGATTAACATTTCTGAACAAAAGAAGGCATTCTCATTCTCTCAGAGTGATTGACTGACTAAATAGCATATTTGAAGATAGGATACATCTAGAAAAATATTCTGGGCTGTGTATTGGACACTTTTTATATGCCATTCCAGATGTTAGACTTATCTATCACCAGGAATTTTAGCCAGTTGTTTCTGGCTCAGCCATATAACCATATAATTTGTCATCCGATCCAGAAGAGTTTTTATAACATAGGAGGTGTTATCAATATTTACATGGTGACCACAGAGCTAAAGTGGGGGAGTGTTTAAGGAGTCAGAACATACAGCCAAGCTGACTCTGGACAAGTAACTTCTGGTGAGAACCATCTGACAGTGACTTCTGCTTGCCCACCTGCAACAATTGTCAGGGCTTCTTTGTTGACACTGGGTTACAAAAATTGCTATCTTAGCTTGGTGCCCATGCATGTTTCGTCTTGGAAGTACAAGAAAATTAATACCCTGTGGAGTAAGCCTTTGATTAATGGATTATGGAGTCCAGTCTGCTACAAAGTGAAGCGACCTCTGCCATGTATTCCTGCATGGCTTCCCCACTCCTTGTTTTCTTTACCCCTCTTTTTACTCCTGATCCCTGAGGTGGTACTCCTTAATAATGCCCATGCTTCAGGTGCTGCTGAGTTACCTTCATAAAAACATTTGGAACACTTGAATCTATCAAAATACACTTGGCACCATCTTAGATGGATCCACTGAATGCATCTCAGTCAGTTCTTTGGGAAAATAGCTACCAGCTTTGGAGGTAAGTAATTATAAAAATCAGAGGTCAAGGTCTCAACAAAATATAATTTTTATGAGACCAAACCTATAGATGTACCAACTTTTTGTGCATGCTCTTAACAACAGAACCCTGTGTCAGCAGATCTTCAAAAGCTCTAACAAGTATAAAGTATGAGAAAGAATGGTTTCTACATGACAAAAAATAACCTGTGATGGAAATATGGTGGAGAGGTAGGTGGGAGCAGAGCTCATTTCACCGTGAGCACAGGTGGAACACCTGGCCGATCTTCTGAGAAACAGAGTGAGCAGCTAACAGAATCCCAGCTTATATGAAGTTTGGAGGCTAAAATTGTATAGGACATTGAAAAGCAGATGGTAAGGAGATTATGCTGGGACAGTAAGGACCAGTGTGGGGATCAGGGTTATTATAGTCCCCCACCCAGCACCTACTGTGGGATCCTCAGAAGAAAGCCATATCAACAGTTCCCTCTGCTACCAAACAGGGAGGACAGAGTGACACCAGGATGGCCCTGGATGCTTGAAGTCACTGGGGAGAATAAAGACAAAGAGAGAGATGTGCAGAGGTGGTATTCCCCACTGGGACTGTGGAAGATGGCTAGGGCTTTTCCAGAGATATGGGGAGCTGGGTGATACCTGGAGAAAGGAGAAGACTTGGGCCATGATGGACCCTGACCTGGATAGTCTCTGGTCTGGTTAGAAAGTTGGGCTGTGTGAGAGGCTGGGTGCTAGTTTAAGAATGATGGGCTTAAACAAGAGGACTTTATTTTAAAATAAAGGCACTCAATCACTGTTTAAGGAACTCTTCTGCAGTGGCTGGCCCCTTCTCTCAGCCACAGCAACACCTACCCCCTTGCTAACCCCACTGGGGTGATGCCTTCCTGGGGCACAACAGGCTCACTAAGAGGAAGAGGCACCCCACTCAGACCATTCAGAAAAGGGCAGAAAGTCTAGAACATTAGCAGTACCCAGAAAGACTTAACTCAGTGAGGGAGCTGAACTACCCTGCAGAGACTTTGAGAGTGTTCAGCACCTAGGAAAAAAAGAGAGGGAGAAGGAGGTTTATGAGTTGCCCTTAATTAGTGCACCTCATGGGCAGCCCAGCTGATGGATTAAAGCTGCTGGTCTGATGCAGGTGAATAGTTGAGGCCTGGCAGCATACAGAGGACCTGGGCTAGAGGCTGGGCTACTGTTAAGATTGTGGCCCAGAGCTGACCCCCATTCTCCCAAAACCATAGGAAGGGAGAAAAGCAACGCTCAAACCCCCTAATCCTGTGACATCGAAGAAAACCAGCAGAACTTGCTTGGAGGGTTTAAAGTCATCAGGAGGCTTTTTTTTGTGCCTCCCAAATTGAGACAATTAGAACTGGAGCTGTGAAAATTCCATAGACACACCCAAAAAGAGATCACAAGGCTAACCCCAACACATAAGAAACTGACACAAATTTCACTTTGCTATTCTATAGAACTTGCATGCTATTGTTTATTTGTATTATTATTATTTTTTCATTAGTTTTATTTTATTAGCATTTTTAAAAATTTTTCTGTTTAGTGTTTTAAAATTTTTATTTGTTTGCTTAATTGCATTGTTTGACTGGTTTTCCTTGTTCTCTGTTTCATATTATACTTTAATTTTTCTTCTTTGACTTGTGTTCCAATAGCACACTATTCTTGGTCATGTACTTCTTATTCTTGTTATTCAGATCATATAGTTCTTCTCATATGATTGTTGTTCCAGTTTATTGTAAATAATGATTATTCCATATAATTGTATATACTACATAGCACCCCTCCCTGATCTTAGCCCATTTCACTATCTTCCAGAGCTTTATTACTGTTGTGGTTAACTCTATTCTCTTGCACACTATGCCTAATTTCTATCCTTTACTATCAGTACATCTTATAATCTGACTTCCCACAAGTGCTCTGTTATCTGGATTCAGCTCACAGGCCTTCCCCTCTCTAACAAGACTCTTATTTCTTTTTTAGCTACTGTAAAGAATGTCTAGTTGGGTGAAATATCATGGTTAACAATATACTTATCCAAATAATCTTCTATCTCTTCTCTACATGTTGGTACTTTAAATCCTATGGAATACTCTCCTGCTGTCTTAATCCATTTTGCCTCCTCCTTGAACTGATCACAAAAAAGAATAGGTAGGAGCTGTGAACACCAGTATACTTGCTGAAAAAAAGAGCCCACCAACAAAGGAACCACCAACAAACAATAAACAAAGATGGTGGAGGAGTGAGTGCAGCCACACTAACCTCCTCTCAGGACCAATTAGATATTACAACTAAACGGTGGAGAAGTTACCCAGAACAAACAACTGAACAATAGTGAGAAAGAAGTATTGTAACCTTGGACAGACAGAATAACCAGCTTCTGTACAGCCTGTCTGCATCTGCACAAAAGCATACAAGACCTGGTGGGTGACGTGACCCTTGGTTAACCAGCTGGAGGGAAAGACCTACCAAAGAAAAATCTGACAACAATCAAAACCCAAAGACATATAGAGAGGCAACACAAATGAAATCCCAACAGCATCAACTTCAGGAGATCAGGGAGACTGCACCACTGAATCTCATAGGTCTCCTACCTGTGAGAAGTTTACACCACAAAATGAGGTAATCAAAACAGATTGATTTAAGAAGCAGAGGTTAATAAGAAGAGTCTCAGAAACAAGGGAAGACAAAGACACAACACCAAATGAAAGGAAAGGAGGAGTCTTCAGAAAGAATGCTAAATGAAGTAGAGGCAACTATCAGATATTGAGTTCAAAGCAATGGTTATAAGGAAGCACAATGAGCTCACTAAGAATTACTGAAAATTTAAGGGGAACTACAATGAACTCACTGCAAAGTATATCAGCATGAAAAATAAAATACAAACTATCAACAAGAGCCAAGAGGAAATGAAGAATACAATTTTTGACTTAAAGAACAGAGTAGAAGGAATAAAAAACAGGCTAGATGAAGCAGATAATTAAATCATAGAGGACAAGGTAGGAAAAACCACTCAGAAAGAGCAAGAAAAGGAAAAAAAGAATTAGAAAGAATAAAGAGGGGTTAAGAGAACTGCAGGGCAATACAAAACATAATAATATCTGTATAAAAGGGATACCAGAAGGAGAAGAAGAGGAGCAAGAAATAGAAAACCTATTTGAAAAGTAATGATGGAAAACTTCTTTAATTTGGTGATAGAAAAAGTCATACCAATCCAGGAAACACAGAGAGTGCAAATCAAGAGAAACCTCAACAGACCCATGCCAAGACACATCATAATTAAAATGGCAGAGTTCCAAAACAAAGAGAAAATCTTAAAGGCAGCAAGGGAGAAACAGGAAGCAACATACAGGGGAGCTATGATAAGACTCATAGCTGACATCTCCATGGAAATGCTCCAAGCCAGTGGACAATGGCAAAAAAATATTCCAAGTAATAAAAAACAAAGGTCTGCAACCAAGACTACTCTACCAGCAAGGCTCTCAATCAAAATGGATGACCAAATAAGGAGTTCCCAAACAAAAGAAGCTTCAGAGACTATACCTCCTTCAAACCAGCTCTGCAAGAGATGCTAAAGGGTATGCTTTAAGAAACAGAATAAAAAGAGTGAGAGAGAGGAACACAGGTATGAAAAAAATGGCAATGAATAAGTACCTATCAATAATAACCTTATATATAAATGGAATAAATGTTCCAATCAAAAGACATAGAATAGCGGAATGGATAAGAAATCATGACCTACACATATGTTGCCTGAAAGAAACTCACCTCAGAACATAAGACCTATACAGACTGAGAGTGAAGGGTGAAAACAAACATTCCAAGCAAATGCACAGGAAAAAAAGCCAGGGTAGCAATATTAATATCAGACAAAATACATTTCAAAATAAAGCCATAAAAAGGGACTCAGAAAGTCACTTTATAATACTCAAGGGAAGAATGCATCAAGAAGACAAAAACATTGTAAATATATAGGCACCCAACATAAGAGCACCCAAATACATAAAGAAAATATTGGAGGACTTCAAAAAAGATATTAACAGCAACACAATTAAAGCAAGGGATTTCAACACCCCACTATCAAAAATGGATAGATCTTCCAAACAAAATATCAACAAAGATATTGTGGCTTTGAACAATGCCCTGGATGAAATGAACTTAACTGATATATATGTAGCCTTTCATTCCAAAGAAGAAAAATATACATTCTTTTCAAATGCATATGGAACATTCTCAAAGATAGACCACGTGATAGGACACAAAACCAGCTTCAATAAATTCAAGAAAATTGAAATCATATCAAGTATTTTCTCAGACCACAAGAAACTGAAACTAGAAACCAACCTGAAGGAAAAATTCAAAAACACTAAAACTCATAGAGATTGAACAGCATGCTATTAAACCATGAATGGGTGTCGAATGAGATCAAGGATAAAATCGAAAAGTTTCTAGAAACAAATAAAAATTAATTCACACTAATCCAACACTTAAGGGGCATAGTAAATCAGTCCCGAGAGGGAAGTTCATGCCAATACAGGCCTACCTAAAGAAGATAAACAGCCTAATCCCACATCTCCAAGCCCAGAACAAGTAGAAGGAAGGAAATAACCAAGATCAGAAAAAATTAAATGACACAGAGACTAAAGGAACAGTTCTAAGGATTGATAATTCCAGGACCTTATTTTTTGAAAAGATAAACAAAATCAACAGGGTTTTAAGAAGACTCACCAAGAAAAAAAGAGAGAGGACCCAAATAAACACAATCAGAAATGAAGGAGGAGAGGTTACAACTGACGCCACTGAAATACAAAGAATTGTAAGAAATTATCATGAACAAGTATATGCTAAGTAATTTGAAAACCTAGATGAAATGGGCAAGTTTCTAGAAAAATATAATCTTCCAAAACTCAATGAAGAAAAGGAGAAAGCCTGAACAGACCAATAACAGCTGACAAAATTGAAGCAGTAATGAGAAAACTCCCGGTGCACAGAATCCCTTGACCAGACAGTTTCATGAAAGAATTTTATAAAACATTTAAGGAACAGCTAACTCCTTTCCTTCACAGATGATTCTAAAAAATCTAAGAAGATGGAGAACTGCCAAACTCTTTTTATGGAGCCAACATCATCTGTGGGGGCGGCTTCCCTCGCAAGCCACCCCAGCTGCCACTGATGAGAGTAAACATGACTGAGACATGATGTGATCTGCTTGGGGAAGAGAGGTGGCCATTTTCCCAGGGGAAAAAGGCTGTTGTCAGTGGCCAGTTTCTCAGGGGAAAAAGGCGTTAAGCTCCCTCCTCTAGGGGCTTTTATTGGGTTGTAATACATAGGAATACAAGGCTGCAAAGATCAAGCAGTAGATAACATTTCAAAGAAATCTGAGGGCTTAGTCTGAGTCAGAGTCTGTCAGGAACAGAGTTTTAGGGTTTCCTACTCAAACCCTTAACCCTCAAACGCTTAACATATGAATGAAAGCACTCTTAGCAGAGCAGATTTCACAGGTTTATCAGGAAGTGTTTGTGATACCAGATTTTTCCCCAGGACACCCTCTAGCAAGGCAAAGAGCTGCATCTCTCTCCAACAGGTATTCAGGCTTAAGGGGATTAGAACCAGGAAGCACTTCTCCCAGAGAACTTGGGGACTTGGGCTTTGTCAAAGCCAGGGGAGGTTCAGAGTCCATTGCTCCCTTTTTGTTGCAGCCCCCCGAGTCCTTCCATGAAGGCCTCCCAAGTGATCAAGTCTGGCTTAGGTTGCCCCTCGCTGTGAGGGGTCTTACACATCATTGACTTCTGACCAAGCTTTGGAGGTGGGGAGAGGAAACTGAGGCAGCATTTGCTATCAGAGACAAGCTTTGTTTCCTGTAGCCTGCATTCCCAAGGCCGTCCCTTGCCTTTAGCCACAAGGGGTCAAGATACAAGTCCTAGAACCAGGCGGAGCGGTCTACCACAATCATTCTAATCTGAAAACCAGATGAAGAGATAACAAAAAAAGAAAACTATGGGCCAATATCGCTGATGAACACAGACTCTAAAATCATCAACAAAGTATTTGCAAACTGCATTCAACAATACATTAAGAATCTCATGATCAAGTGGGATTCATCCCACAGATGTAAGTATGTAAGTAAAATATTTGCAAATCAATAAATATAATAAATTACACAAATGAAAGCAAAGACAAAAATCACATGGTCATATCAATAGATGTGAGAAAATGCATTTGATAAGGTATAGCACCCATTTCTGGTAAAAACACTCAACAAAGTGGGGATAGAGGGAGCACTCTTCAACCTAATAAATACCATATACAAGAGAACTACAGCCAATATCATATTCAATGGGCAAAAACTAAAAGCTTTTCCACTAAGATCAGGAACAAAAAAAGGTTGCTACTTTCACCACTCCTATTCTATATAAGATTGGAAGTCCTAGCCATAGCAATCATATAGAAAAGGATATAAAATGTATCAAAATTGAAAAGAAGAAAGCCAATGTGTCATTGTTTGCAGATGACATAGTGTACATAGAAAAATCCTATAGACTCCATCAAAAAACTATTCAACCTAATAAGTGAATTTGCCAAAATTTGGTATACACAGTTAATATTTAGAAATCAATAGCAGCTTTTACTTTAACAATGAAATATTGGAAACAGAAATCAATTCTGTTTGAATTAAAACAGAAAAATTCCATTTGATACAGTAACAAGAAAATAACTTACCTAGGAATAAATCTAACCAAGGAGGTAAAAGACCTGTACTCAGAAAAATACACAACACTGAAGAAAGAAATTAAGGAAGATAGAAACAAATGGAAGGATATACCATGCTCATGGATGGGAAAAATTAACATCATCAAGCTGTCCATACTGTCCAAAGCAATTTATAGATTCAATGCAATACCTATTAAAGTACTAATAACATATTTCACAGATATACAACAAACATTTCAAAATTTATATGGAACCATAATCAACCCCAAATAGGTGCAACTACTTTGAGAAAAAAAAAGCAGGAGGGATCATGATACCTGATATCAAACTATATTATGAGGCCACTGTACTCAAAACAGCTTGGTACTGGCATAAGAACAGACACATGGACTAATGGAACAGAATAGAGAGCCCAGAAATAAACCCAAGTCTCTATGGTCAATTCATATTTGATGAAGTGGGCAGCAGCATAAAATGCAACAAAAATAGCCTCTTCAACAAATGATGAGAGACCTGGACAGCTACCTACAAAAAAGGAAACTCGATCACCAACTTACATTATGCACAAAAATAAACTCAAGGTGCATAAAAGACGTAAATATAAGTTGTGACACTATAAAAGTTCTAGAGGAAAACATAAGCAGGAAAATATTGGATATTTTATTCAGTAATATTTTCAATGGTATGTCCCCTAGAGTAAGGGATATATAAGAAAGAATAAACAAATGGGACTTTATCAAAATAAAAAGCTTGTGAATGGCTAAAGAAAATGGCAATAAAGTAAAAAGAGAACTGACTGTAATGGAAAACATATTTGCCAATGATACCTCAAAAAAAGGGCTTGATCTACAAAATACATAAAGAACTCACATGACTCCGTTCCAAGGAGACAAATAACTCAATAAAAATAGGGAAAGGACTTGGACAGACACTTCTCCAAGGAGGATATACAGAGGGCCCAGAGATGTATGAAACAATGCACAGCACCACTTGGCATCAGAGAGATGCAAGTTAAAACCACAATGAGATACCACTTCGCACTGCTCAGAATGGCCATCATAAACAAAACAATGAACAAGTGTTGGAGAGAATGTGGGAATCTAGTGCACTGTTGGTGGGAATGTAGACTGGTACAATCACTTTGGAAAACAGTATGGAATTTCCTCAGAAAACTAAAAATAAAACTGCTTTTTGATCTGGCAATTCCACTGCTGGGATTATATCCTAAGAACCCTGAAACACCATACAAAAAAACCTATGCACCCCAATGTTCATAGCAGCACAACCTACAATAGTGAATTGCTGGAAACAACTTAAGTGCCTATCAGTAAACAAGTGAATAAAAAAACAGTGGTACATTCATGCAATGGAATAGTACACAGCAGAAAAAAGGAGCTTCTACTTTTTGTGACAGCGTGGATGGATCTGGGGATCACTGTCCTAAGTGAAATAAGCCTGGTGATGAAAGACAAATACCATATATTCTCACCTTTAACTGGAACCCAATCAACAAAACAAACAAGCACACAAAATATAACCAGAGACATTGAAATTAAGAACAAATTGACTTAACCAGATGGGAGGTTGTGAGGGCATAATGGGAGAAAGAGGGAAGGGTTTTCAGGAACATCTATAAAGGACACATTGGCAAAACCAAGGGGGTTAGGATCAGGGGTGGGAAGTGTGTATGGCTCATGTGGGGGGTGACTGGTGGGGGGGAATGGAGAGAAGTGTACTTGAACAACAATAAAAAAGAAAAAAATGGAAAAAAAGAGTGTTGAAACGGGGTGATGCAGCCACTTAAAAGCAAAGCACAGGAGGTGGAGAACTTGTGGAACCGGACACCAACAAATTTGCAGGAAGCAGTTGTATGTGGAGGCTGAGGGGCAGGCAGCATTTACTTTGTGGAAACCAGCCAACCTGGAAACTTACACCTGCTTTACTCCTGTTATTAAAATCTTTTGAAGCTAACTGACTCCCAAATGCCCAAATGTATGACTGGTGTGTTAGAATAAGAGCTAAAACTTGTTACACACAACATCCATACAGAGCTACTTTGAAAGCCAGGGAAGAAAATAGCAACAGGATTACCAACAGAGAAAGGGGATTCTCCAGAAAATTATTGTTTTGGAAAGATGAGAATTATAGAAATAAAGTTTTTATTAATTTATAAGAAATGACATTTAAAAAGGTATACAGTGAAACAGAAATGCAAGAACTCAAGAAAGAAATGTAAGACAGCAGGGGGATATTAATACCATATGATCTCACCTATAAGTGAAACTTAATCAAGAAAACAAACAAGCAAGCAAAATGTAACCAGAGACAGTGACATAAAGAAGAAACTAACAGCAACCAGATGTGGAGGGTAGAGGGGGAAAGGGGGAAAATAGAAGAAGGTCCATCAAGGAACATGTATAAAGGACACATGGACAAAGCCAAAGGGAGTAGGTTGGAGGGTGGGAGATGAGCTGGGTGGGGTGAAATGGAGACAACTGTACTGAACAATAATAAAAAGATAAAATAAAATATTATAAAATACAACAATAAATGCAGGCTGATATAAATCAGGATAGAAATATCTGTAAACACCAAACCATCACCACAGTGAAGTAGAAACAAGATGGGGTCCAAGAGCAAATCAACACTAATCAAAAAATTTCAATGACATGAAGAGAAGAAATAAAAATACTCTAAAAATGAGGAACAAGTTTTTTGGAAAATTTAAAAAATATTATAGAGTACGTGTGCTTGAGAGAAACTATCCCAAATATGTTTCAAACATGGTATTTTGACTATGTACCTCAGACTAAAGATAGAATAGCATGCACATATTGAAGCATAACTAATAGCTTTGTTTTCCATCATATGGGTTAGTAATTCTGGTATTACTATAAGTATTTTAGGATTGAACAAATAATTAAATGTATACAGAATAATTGGCTTCAAGTTTCTCCTTTTTGCTTGGAGAACTGAATTATAAGTATGGAGAGGGTGAAGGTATACTGTGCTATGTAATGAAATTGGAGGTATCTGCATAATCTCATGAGTGCACACACATACATACAATCACATGCATGTGGATTCATATATTTCTTAGCTCTACTTGAGTTCTACCTACAATTCTCTAACAAATTGGCTTGGGGACATAGTTTCTTTGGAGAAATGCCTGATTCTAGCATATTTCTGTGTTGGGAAGTAAGAAAGTAATCAAAAGATAATGTAGACATTCCAGAAGGCTCCAAGAGTCCACTTACAAAGACATTCCTACTGGTCAATTCTGGGACAACTTAAGCATTGAAATAAATAGCAATAGAAAGGAATTGTTAGCCATTGAATAAAATGGCAATCAATTCCTACTGATATAAATAAATAAATAAATAAATACATAAAAAAATAAGTAAATAAACAAATAAGAACAAAGAATTCACTCTTACTGTAGAAAGCCAAGCAAGAAAAGTAGAGAGAATGATGAAGTTAGTAAATTACTGTTACACAAATGCTAAAGAAGTAAATGATTCAGGCAAAAAACAGTGGGTGAAAGTGTGAGACTGTGCACATATCTTGTTTTTATCAAAGCATCTCTCCATAAGGTACTAATTAGGTATGAAGGGGAAACCTTTGCAGCAGTGAAACCTTGCCCACATCATATAGTCAGGTAGTATAGAACACTATTTTGGTTAGTGATGGACTGCATATGTAATGGTGGTCATGTAAAATTATAATGAAGCTGAAAAATTCTTACCTCCCAGTGACATTATTGGTGTCTTAAGTCACAGCACAGTGCATTGTTCATCTGCTTATGACCATGCTGGTGTAAACAAACCTAGTGTACTGTCAGTCACATAAACATGTTGTGTATACAATTATGTAGAGTATATAATACTTGATAATGATACTCCTAATTATGTCACTGATTTATGCATCTACTATACTATTTTTATCATTATTTCAGAGTGTACTCTATTTACCTATTTAAAAAGTTTGATGTAAAAGAGTGTGCCATGTTATGTCGACAGCAGCCTTGTACATGTCATGTTTACCACATTTCTGATTGCATCATTTTTTGTGCCTCATTTAGTCTTGTGTTGTTTTATAAATTTAGTACAGTAGTGTAAAGTATGTCCTGAGTTTTCATGTTCACTCACTAAGTCACTGACTCACCCCAAGGAACTTCCAGTTCTGCAAGCTCCATTCATGGTAAGTACCCTATACAGGTGTACCATTAGTATCTTTTATACTAAATTTTTAATGTACCTTTTTTGTTAAGATATATTTAGGCACACAATACCTACCATTGTGTTATAGTTGCCTACACTATCCACTACATGCTGCACAGATTTATAGCCCAGAAGCAATAGCAAATAGCCAGGTTTGTAATAAGCTAGATTATACTAGGTTTGCATTAGTGCACTCTATAATGTACCTACAATGATAAAATCACCTAAATACGTTTCTCAGAATGTTTCTCCATCATTGTGAAGTGGCACATGACTATATTCCCCCAAAGGATCAAGTTAAGTCTGTGGCACACTAAGATCAAATCAGTGCCTCTTGATAGGATTCACTGAGAAGATCACATCAATTCTATGGTAGTTCTGCCCCAAACATCAGCAACTAATCAGTGATATTTTACAAAACAACTTGGCAAAGTTCTTACAAGTGGTGTATAAATATAATGTGTGACCCGTTATTAGATCCTAGACTGAGGGTGGCAGGGGGTGGTGGGGACTAATTATGACAGGCATTACTGAGACAATTAAAATTTGAATGGAGGCTGTGAATTAGATAATAGTATTGTATCAAAATTAAATTTCCTAAATCTTGAAAATTCTTCTGTGTTTAAGTAAGAAAAAAGCCTGTTGTTAGGAAATATACTAATATATTTAGGATAAAAGGGTACAATTTCAGGAATTTACTCTCATTTGGGTAAAAAATACATATACATGTGAGTTTGTGTGTGTGTGTGGTGTGGGGGAGGGAGCCAGAGAGAGAATGTGTGGAGCCAAATATAAATAATTGATAGTTCTGGGTAAAGGGAAAAGGAGTGTACTGCCTGCTATTCCTGCAAAAAAGTTTTTAAATATATAATATATTAAAAATTTCCCTGGGATTAATAGACAACTTGAATTTGTATTTAAATATATACCAAATCCCAGGTTGTATTTAGCCCAAACAATAAACCTGAGACATTTTCTAGTAAAACAATTGATCCTCAAAGGTAAAGAAAAGAATTTAAAGCAGCTGGGCAAAAATGAGTCACAGAGGGTGGAGATCCAGCATTTTTGTTCTTTTCCAGAGCAAATTTTGTAACACAACAAAGACATCTAAGAAACAAAGGATAAGCTAAGGATTTTATAATCAGTCAGAATGTCCTTCAGCAATAAGGACTATAGGCAAGTAGTTTTGAACTTGTGCAAACTCAGAGGAAAAAATGTTTTCATTAGGCCATCTGAGGAAGTTACTCTTCAGCTAAGAGATGTTAAGAAAAACCACAGTGAAAGGACTTAAGTAAGAGTTACATATTTAACAGTAAAATGAGGCTCGCAAAATTGTGGGTACTAAATAACCTAGTAATATAGAAATGAGACAATTGATAACATTAACAGGACAAAGAGGAAAGAAATTGACAAAAAATGCTATCTTACTTGCAATAGTTGGAGTCGAAGGATACATTTTAAAACTGACATATTTAGTAATAAATGAGTAATACTGAAAAAGATATAAAAACACATGTGGGAAAATTAAGAAAGAATAGTGAAGAGAACTAAAATAGAAGGACAATGAGCACGAATTACTCTTTACAGATATGAAATTAATATAAACAGATAGGATAGTATGGCATTGTTGTACATATAGAGACAGAAAAATGGAATACAGAGAAAATAAAGAATAGTTGAGAAATTGATCCTAATTCAAATTTTGCATATAATAAATAAGAAAAGATAAAATATTAAACAATTAGGGATATTACCACTGGGCAGACGTCTAGAAAAAAATGAAGTTAAATACAATATCAGAAATACAGTTTAGGTTTTATTGCAGTAAAAAGAATCTTCAAATCTCAGTGACTTAATTTAATGCAGGTTTATTTCTCATCAATGTTACTTATTTATTATGGGAAAGTTTATATTCTGTTTCAGTCATTATCACTCTCACTTTGGCATCCCAGCCTCTATCTGATACATTGCTGTTGCCTTGCTGAAGACAAAGGAGAGGCTAGAGCAAAGTATGCACCATCTCTTAATGGTCCTGTTCAGAAGTAATATATACCACTTCAGCTCTCATTTTATTGGCCAAAGCAGGTCACATGGTCAAAGCTGATGTCAAGAGGGTGGGGAAGTATGATTTTCTGTAAACAAAGCATCAAATACTGTGAAAGTGTTATGTAGTCTACAGTAGATCACTCACTCCAAGCTCAAGGATACATCCCAAATAGACTGAAGAGTTAAACATAAAAATGTAAAAAAAATAAAAGATTCATGGTGCTACTGGAGAGGGAACTGGCCTATAGCATGTCTGCCTAGGGTAGACCAGTAGTATGTTGGGTTCTTGACTTCAGGCAGGAAAGATTTCACAACACTAGCTGAAGTAATTTTGGGAGTACATTTATTAAATCTGAGGACAGTGAAACAAGGAAGGGCATGGGATAGAAGAAGCAACAGGGCAGCCTAGGCAGGATGGCTTGGGCTCACTAGAAATGTTATAAGAAAGAACTGAGCCAAAGTTGGACTGCTTTGGTTCACTGTGAAGTTCGAGTAAAGGGAACCTTGGGGACAGGTTCAGGAGTTTAGCCTGGGGCCAGCTGTTGCTGCAGACTGCTTCTCTGGTTTCAGGTCTTGTGGAGTCCCTTAGGGTTTAGGAGATGCATGCCTGTGGGGAAAGAAAAACAAGGGAAAGGTGCAGCTGTGCTCCTGGGAAGGAGAGTGTGTGCTGGGACCTTCATTTTGAGGGTTCTTAAAGGTTGGGAATTTAGGTGAAGTCCCAGGGGAGGATCTCAATAGACTATTTATGAGCTTTTCCAGGTTTGCCCTTTCAGGGTTGTGGTCTCCACTGATTGGTCAGAGCCAGGACAGGGGGTCATTAGTAATTGCAGCTGGTCCTGGCATTGCTCACCTGGATTTGCTGCTTTTCTGGGCCTGGAGCTGAAATACAACTGAAGTCTGGATGTTATCTCTAGTGAAGTGGCCTGCATGTTGCTATAAATTGCTCTGCCATTTTGTTCAGCTATCTGTCTCAATTTCCCCATTCTACTTGCCTAGAAAATTTCCTAGCTTCTTATTATTCTGACTCAGTGGAATGATACTTTCATGACTGCAGAAAGAAAGTTTCATCTACCTAAAAACCATAATCCAAAGTAATTGAAGAAAAGGATATATTTTACGATATACAAAACTATAAAATTTTTTCTTGGAAAAAATAATAAATTCTGTCAAAAGACAAACTGCAGCATGGTTAGAAAATATTTGCAGTTTGCCAATATATTTTCCCATATGGTTGGATCCCTTTTCATTTTGCTCATGTTTTCTTCAGCTATGCAGAGCTTTTTATTTTGATGAAGTGTCATCTGTTTATTCTTTTCTTTATGTCCCTTGCTCTAGGGGCTATATTGGTGAAAATATTGCTACATGGAATGCCCAAGATTTTCCTGCCTATGTTTTCCTCTAGGACTTTTATGGTGTCATGACTGATATTTAAGTCTTTTATTCAGCTTGAATTTATTTTTGTGTATGGTGTAAATTGGTGATAGAGTTTCATGTTTTTGCATGTAGCTGTCCAGCTCTCCAACACTATTTATTGAAGAGGCTATTTTTACTCCATTTTATGCTGGTGCCCTCTTTGTCAAGTATCAATTGACCATAGAGACTTGGGTTTATTTCTGGGCTCTCTATTCTGTTCCATTGATCTATGTGTCCGTTCTTATGCCAGTACCAAGCTGTTTTGATTACAGTGGACTTATAGTACATAGGACAAGGGTTTGATCTCCAAAATATATAAAGAACTCACATGAATCCTCTTCAGAAAGACAAACAATTCAATTGAAAAAAATAGACAAAAGACCTGAACAGACAGCTCTGCAAGGAGGACATTCAGAGAACCCAGAGAGATATGAAAGGATGCTCAGCATCACTAGCCATCAGAGAGATGCAAATTAAAATCACAATGAGATACTACTTCACACTGGTCAGAATGGCCATCATAAAAAAGAAACAAACAAGTGCTGGTGAAGTTGTGGAGAAAAGGGAACCCCAATGCACTGTTGGTGGGAACACAGACTGGTGCAGCCACTGTGGAGAACGGTATGATATTTCCTCAGTAAACTAAAAATAAAACTGCCTTTTGACCTGGCAATTTCATTGCTGGGATTATATCCTAAGAACCCCGAAACATCAATTTAAAAGAACCTATACACCCCAATGCTCATAGCAGCACAATTTACAATAGCTAAGTGCTGGAAGCAACCTAAGTGCCCATTGTAAGTGAACAGATTAAAAACACGATACATTTATAGGATGTAATACTATGCAGTAGAAAGAAAGAATAAGCTTCTACCCTTTGCAAGAGCATGGGTGGATCTGGAGAGCATTTCTAAGTGAAATCAGCCAGGAGGTGAAAGAAAAGTATCACATGATCTCACCTATAAGTGGAACCTAATCAACAAAACAAATAAGCAAGCAATATATAACCAGAGACATTGAAATTAGGAACAAACTTAGAGTAACCAGAGGGAAGGTGGGAGGAGATAATGGGGACACAAGGGAAAGAGTTGTCAGGAATGAGTATAAAGGACACAGGGACAAAACCAAAGGTGGGTAGGATCAAGGGTGGGAAGTAGGGATGGTTCTGGTGGGGGGAAATGGATACAACTGTGCTTGAACAACAATAAAAAATGTGAAAAGAAAAGAAAAAGAGCCCTGGCTGGTGTAGCTCAGTGGAATGAGCACAGGCCTATGAAGCAAAGAGCCACTGGTTCAATTCCCAGTCAGGGCACATGCTTGGGTTGCAGGCCAGGTGCCCAGTAGGGGATACATGAGAGGCAACCACACACTGATGTTTCTCTCCCACTCTTTCTCCTTCCCTTCCCCTCTCTCTAAAAAAATTAATAAATAAAATATTTTAAAAAGAAAATATGTGCAATTTATATTATAGTCAAATTCTTAACTCCCTAATATATAAAGTTTTAGCTTCTAGTCAAGATGGTGGCATAGGTAAACAAGGTTCTCACATCTGCCCACAATCACATCAAAGTAAAAACTAAACTACAGAACAAGCTTCATTCAGAAATACCTGGAATATCACAAAATAGAAGTCCTACCATCAGGGACTTAAAGTGGAACCATGTGGAGACTGGTGGGAGGGCAGGAGATTTGGAACTGGCAGGTTAAGAACCCAGGTGTGGCAGTTAAAAATCAGGAGGGATATCTTGGCTGCTGAGGTTTCTCTTGAAGAGTGAAGAGTCCCAGCCACACACCTGTAATCCAGGATCCCCAGCCCAGGGTTACAGTGCCAAGAAGAGAAGTTCCCATAACCCCTGGATGTAAAAAACATCAGAGAGTGTGGCTGAATAAGAAAGAGGGCTGCTACAGACATACTCGCTAATATACTCCATTGCTCTGAGGTCCAGCCCTGCAGTAGCAGCTCAAAAGGTGCCATGAATAGAAGGGGAAGAACTAAATTGTCTGGAATCTGGGTGAGAGCTGAGGGCCAGCTTTCTCCCAGACAAAAATGTTGGCAGAGCCCAGTTTTTCTTATCTGTGATCCCCTTGCCAACACAGCAGGCAGACAGACACCATATCTGAGTCTCCATCAACCTGGCTCCTACTTTTTGCCCTTCCCTGGTGATTCCCTGAGACCCCACCACACCCAACTTGTGGGCCTACCCAACACACTTCCAGTGCTTTTCCATACAAACTGCCTGACTTTGCTAATGCTGCAGCCTTTCCTAAAATCTCTCAAAGGTTCACAAACATTTGGCCTCACCATGTTCCACAAGTCTTGCTAAGTGGGCCCAAGCCACACTAACAGCAATCGGACTCAGTTTTCAGCTTGGCCTAGCCTGGTAAAGGGTAAGTGGAGTCTGGTTTCCTCACCCAAGTGTTTAAGGAAAGCAGTGTTTCCATAGCCTTGAATTGTCCTGAGAAGTAGTGTTCTCATAGCCTTGAGACTGGGTCCAATAAATTTCCCACAACATGAAGTGAGCTTGCATGTGCAGAATTATGCTGTTATATAATTTTATGGTCTCTTGCTGGCTTTGTTCACCTCTAGTATTTAAGGAGTAGGGGCTTCTCACTAGAGACATGCTGCTTGCAGCATGCTTGGCTTGCCCACCTGTGAACAAAGGCATGCCAAGCCTCTCCATGGCACTGCACATTTTCTTCCATCTCCCCAAAGCTACAGTGGACCTGCCAGTCCTTAACAGGCTGCAACACAATTGGTGTAGTTGGCAGAATTCACACTGTATGGAAATAAAGGAGCCCACAGGATATTCCGAGCGAAATCTCAATGCTTGGGCTGATCCCATGGGGCCATGGCAACCAGTGGTGAGCCTTCTGGCTTCATGGACCCCAAAGGAGTGGCCCAATGTCAGAGGCACATCTGACACCATAAAGAAAGCCCTACAGAAGGTTGGGAAGACTCTGGAGTGGCCCAGTGCTCATGTGGTCCTGGGGGCCATGGGCTGGGTGTTTCTTTCAACTTTATGCAATGAGATGGAGACCATGCTCCATGATACAGCAAAACTATGCAAGCTCCAAGGACAAGAAGAAGCCCTGGAAGCCAAAATTGGTGCTCTGGAAGAAGATCTGTGAGCAACAGAACAGCAATGCAGATTCCCATCTCCTGCTGCAGTGGACTAGATGAGTCAGAGAAAAATGAAGTCCATGCAGAACCACACTCCCAGACCTGCCCCATAGTGATACAAAAAATAAAATCCCAATGGTGCCTGGCGGGGAACCCTGTGTGTCCTGGGCAGACGATAGAACATACCACTTATAGACCTTACATACAAGTGGAGCTGGTTGATCTCATGAATTGGTTTTCTAGTGACCTGGGAAGACCTTAGCTACATGACTTTTGTGCCTTTGGGACCTAGGGTTGGATACTATCATGTGTTCTGACTCTGAGATGGAAAAGTTAGCATCCATCATGATACACCCTCCCTGTGCCAGAGGCTGCAGAATAGTCTGAAGCAAGGTGCGGGGCAGGGCTCACATTCTTTGATGGAATAGGTAATTGTGGCTATCTATCTGAGCAAATGGAGGTGACCTGCCAGATATGATAAGCAAGCAGCAATCCTTTATAGATCTAGTGCAAATCTAGCAGAAGTTGGGCATGTGCTAGGCCATGTTCAATTCCAATACACAGGGCCCTGATGATGAATATGTTACAGCTGGAATGAGAGACCTTGTGCTCCAGCGTGGTCACGCACCACCCCCCGCCACCCCACCTTGGCTCACCGATGTTGATTCTTGTGCTTGTCAATTGTCACATAAATGATGTCCCAACAATGGTGGCTAGTCTGGGAAAGGTGGAGTCTCACTGCCAACAGAAAACTGTTTGCATAGTCTCTCAGAGTCCCTCCATTCCCTGGCCAAACAGCAACCCTGTTTGGGTAACTAGAATACACATGTTGTCAGATCTTTTAGGGGCTGAAGTCAATTGCACTAAGAATGACAGGAAGCCGAACACATATCTGTTAGAGCTCTGGAAACAGCTGTGAGCTGACCAACACTTCCTGTGGCCCTAGAAGAAGAAGATAGTGATGGGAAAAGCCAGAGGTGTGTGCCAAGAGCCCTGAAAAGTTTGTTTGGTCTGGTTGGAAGATCATTTGGCTGTGTCAACCTCCTAAGATGAGGGAGGAGATATTCTTTGGACCTTTGGCTAGGGACAATGTTGAGGGACCTGTCTTCAGGGGACAGACAGGGACCAGAGGCTGCATGTTGAATTGGCTATTCATTGTTCCCCTGCAAATGTCCAGCAGGTGTTACCTTTTATGGATACAGGAGCTGAATGTACTTTTTTACATGGAAACCCTAAGAAATTTCCAGGGCTTGTGGTCTCTATTGATGGTTATGAGGGACAAAGTGTAAGGGTGAAGGCTGAGCAGCTCTCTCTGGGTATCAGGCATTTGCCCCACTGTGAATATATTATCTATGCCTCCCATATTCCTGATTATATCCTGGGAATTGATATACTGCAGTGTTTGTGGCTACACAAGACTGAAGGAGAGTTTTGCCTGTGGGTGCAAGTGGTAAAAGCCATTTTGTGGGGATATACTTATCACCCTCCTGTACAATTGCCATCCCTGGAATGGGTAACAGCAGTTAGTGAAACAATATCGGTTGCCTCGAGGACATGAGGAAATCACAGCAACTATAGGCAAGTTGAAGAAGGCAGGCATAATCAGGACCACCCACAGTTCTTATAACTCCATGATAGTTAGAACCACATATCCCATTGCAGTGTGGGTCTGGGACTGGATGGCCAATCCTTGTAGTGGGACAGCTCAGATGCCCACATTAGCTAAATTGGGGACTTATCTGTATGGCCAGTAAAAAAGCCAGATGGTACATGGAGAATGACAGTTGATAACTGGGAGCTCAGTAAGCTCCAGTAGATGCAGTGGTCTCTTCTGTGATGGACTTAGTGGACTGGTTAACTAATGAGCTGGGAACTTACCACTTTGTAGCTGACCCAGCAAATTCCTTTTTTTCCCACTGATCTTGCTCCAGAGAGTCAGGATCAGCTTACTTTCACATGGGAAGGCTGGCAGTGGACTTTTACAGTCCTGCCTCAAAGGTATTTGCACAGCCCAACTATCTGTCACCGGCTTGTGGCAGAGGACCTGGCTAAGTGGCCACAGCTTCCAGGGGTAGGTCTGCTCCATTACACTGATGACATTTTGCTAACCAGTGATTCTTTTGCAGAATTAGAGAAAGTAGTGACTCAAGTGATGTCACTCCTGAAGTCATATGGCTGGGCAGTCAACAAAATCAAGCTGCAGGGGTATGGATTGTCCGTCAAATTCTTGAGGGTTGTCTGGTCAGGTAAGACAAAAGTAATCCCTGATATGGTGATAGATAAGATTTAGGCATACCTGATCCCTACCACTGTGAAACAGCTCCAGACATTTTGGGGCCTGTTGGGGTACTGGTGAGCATTTGTGCTCCATCTACTCCAGGTTGTTTGTCCCTTGTATTCTTTGGTAAAGAAGGGAGCCAATGGAATTAGACCCTGGCCTTGGAACAAGTGTTCCAAGGACCAAAGTGCATCATTAAGCACACCCAGGCTTTGCATACTTTGGTCTCTGCTAGACTCTGTGAGCTAGATGTGCATATGACACAGGAAGGCTTTGGGTGGGGCCTGTGACAGTAATCAGAATGGTTACATCAATCTTGGTTTTCTGGTCCAAACTATGGAAGTGAACAGAGGTACAGTACTCTTTGATTGAAAAGCAACTGGCTGTAGTATATGCTGCCCTGTTGGGCATGGAGGGCATAACAGGAGCTGCTCCCATGACAGTTAGGACCACATATCCCATTGCAGTGTGGGTCCAGGACTGGATGGCCAAGCCCTGTAGTGGGATAGCTCAGGTGCCCACATTAGCTAAATAGGGGGCTTATCTGCAACAAAGGTATATTCTGTCCACTAGCCCCTTGTGGGCTGAGCCACAGAAAGTGTTAGGTCCAATTATTTATGTAGATGAGAAATCTACTGCTCCTGTTCTTATAAAAAAGGTGGAAGCTAGCCCCTTCCATGAAGGGCCAGCATCTATTCCTTCAAATGTATGCCACACTGATGGGTCCAGCAGGGGCCAGCCTGCTGTGTGGAACTCCATAGCAATTCAATCAGAGACAGACATGATCTAGCTTGACACCGGTGTGGGGAAGAGCAGCCATTTAGTGGAACTCCAAGTCATATGGCTAGTAGAGGCCAATGAGGCACTGCACCTGACTATTTGAACAGATCGTTAGGAAGTATACTGGGGGATGATAATATCACGGATCTCTACACAGCATACAAATAAATGGATGGTCATGCATAGACCACTGTAGGGACAGGCTTTGTGGCAAGACTTTTGGAATATAGGCCATCCAAAACAAATCACTGTATATTATGTTACTGGGCATGAATTTCTTGCTTCCCCTGGGAATAATGAGGCTGGTGTTCTAGCCAAGTTGTGGTGGCTAGAAACGGTACCTGCTAGTCCCTCAGGAAGGGAAGTAACTCAGTGGCTACATCATTGTCTCTTATATGTTGTTCAAAAGACCATGTGATCTACCATCAAAACTTGGGCGTTGCCTGTTAATTGGAACAGGCACAAGAATCTTGTAAATCCTGTGTTGTCTACTCATGAGAGCATTCCCAAAGGCCTGTGGGAACTACTGGACAGGTAGTGCAGGGATGGATACAGCTGACCCAGTGGCAGGTGGATGTAATTGGGCCCCTACCTAATTCAGAGGGATATGAGTATGCTATTACAGGTGTGGACATGGCCACAGGACTTTAAGCTGCTTATCCTGCACAGCACCCAGATCAGAAAGCAGTGATTTTTGCACTGGAGCAGTTATGTGCTGCTTATGGGTGACCCTTAACCACTGAAAGTGTTCAGGGGACACATTTTATGGGGGCTGTGGTATAACAATGGGCTCAAGACTTGCAAATTGACTGGAAATTTCATGTAGCCTATCATCCCCAAGCTGCCTGAATGACTAAATGGTACAATAATCTCTTAAAGCTGGGCCTTCGAGGTGCAGCTGCCACCTGTACACTGAGGGATTGGATGAAATGCTTATGGACTATCCTCTGGACTCTAAATAAAAGGAGTTAGAGTGGGGGCCCAGCTGTGGTAGAAGTGTTGCTCCACCAGACTGCTGCTCCTATTCAGCTGCAGGT
This sequence comes from Sturnira hondurensis, assembly GCF_014824575.4. Taxonomy (NCBI): domain Eukaryota; kingdom Metazoa; phylum Chordata; class Mammalia; order Chiroptera; family Phyllostomidae; genus Sturnira; species Sturnira hondurensis. Next base: position 7,319,442 of record NW_028073935.1, on the reverse strand, counting down.
ACGGACTAAAGATGCCTTGCTGAAACCTGGCATGGGAAAACAAGGGAATATTCTCCTGCCTGCTCCAGAGGATCTGGAGTGAAGGCAAACAGCTACTTGGACATGGCCTTGGGAAATCAAAGCCCCTACATGCGCTAGGTGGCTCTTGTTGCCCCTTGGGGCCAAGGGGTGAAGAGAGATTTACAAATAGTGCCCTGGGTGATAAGGACATGGCTCCCAGTCTTAAAGGTGACATATCAAGGGCCAGTGGACCACAAAATGCTTCTTTGTGGCACCTTTGTGGTTTCCTTATGGGCTATTAGGGCCATTATGAGTTTTCGCCTGTTATTACAAGTAGATGCTAAGCTCCCAGTTGAGGCACAAAAGGCCTGGTATTCATGCCCAGGAAGACTCCCTCTGCCAGCCGCTGTCTTATCAGCTGACCAGAAGCTGGCTTGTATATTGCCTGAGGGTTGTGACTTTCCTTTCCTGGTGCCTGTAACAGCTCTGTCTATTTGCCCTTAGAGTACAAGGTAACAGTGGCTAACCAATCAGTATAGTGGGTCTGCTCTGAACTTCCCCTGAACATGTCCACCAGCCTCCCACAATGCAACTCTCCTGCTTCTGTCTCAAATTGGACTTGGCTTCAGAACCAGTGGAACAGTGAACATCCCTTGTGGAATGCTACCTGGACTGACATCTATGCTGGGACAAAGCAGTGACTGGCCCAGGCTGTTAAGTAGTAGTAGTAGTAGTAGTAGTAGTAGTAGTAGTAGTAGTAGCCATCTCATACTTAGTATGAGATGGCTCAAGGTGGCTCACAGCTGAGGCTGTAGAGCTGGCTGGACCAGCTCCCCTTAGCACTGAGAACTCCAAAGGGCAAGCCCATGCAGGCTGGACTCTCACAGGTCTGTGTCAGACTCAGACTTCAGAGCATTTCTGGGAGACATGGGTGATGCATGGGCTGCAATTCCTACTGTAGCCTTCTGGATGTGTGGCTCACATGGGTGGCCTCACCTGCCTGAAAATACTTGGGGATATACCTATTTGCCTGCTTGAGTTCAGAAAACTGTTATAAGCCAGTCAACAAATTGGGAAGCCTTTAAAGTGTGATACTGGGTAAAATGTACTCCCTGGTGATATTACCCATTAGTTGTTTTTTCTCTTCAAGCTGCTTCTATAGTCACTGAAACTGAGATAACTGCTTTGGCTTTGCATACTGCTCATGCATTGAATGCAATACATGATCCCTTAAACCTGTTAAATGAGGAAGTGTGTCAATTAAGAAAAGTAGCCATGCAAAACTGTATGGTTTTAAATATGCTTACTGAACCCCAGGGTGGGGTATGTGCCCTAGTAGGGGCAAAATGTTGTGTATATGATCTTGATTTCTACTACGATGTTAGTCAAGCTTTATGGGCATGAGCCTCTGTGACCCGTGCCGTTGAATGCCTGACAGGAGATCCTTTGCAGGAATGGTGGGCACACCTAACCACAGAATAGCGGTCCTGGCTGGTAGCACTTGTCATTTGCTTGCTTGTTGCTGTAGCCTATACTTCTGTTGTGGGTTACGGTTACAGGACTTTGCCCTCTTTGCCAAGGGTATCTTGCAGAAGACATCCTCACATAGGTTGTGTAGTGAGGAACCCAAAAGGGGTGGATTGTAGGGTAAGTGGAGGTATTCTGGCTTCCTCACCCAGGTGTTTGTGTAACTAAAGGATGAAGTGTTCCCATAAGCTTGAATGGTCCTGATAAGTAGTGTTCTCATAGCCTTGAGATTGTGTCCGACAAACTGTTGTTCCCATAACATGAAGTGGGCTCACATACACAGAATTATGCTATGTTATATAATTTTTGGACTTTTTGTGGGCTTTATTCACCTCTAGTACTTAAAAAAGTAGGGGCTTCTCACTACAGATGTGCAGCTTGCGGTATGCTTGGCTTGTCCACCCATGAATAAAGGCATGCCAAGCATCCCCATGGCTCTGTGCATTTTATTCTGTGTCCCCAAAGCTAGAGTGGACCTTCCAGGCCTTGATAGGCTGCAACACATCTGGGAACCTCCAAGCCCAGCACAGTAGCAGCCATCTGTAGATTGTTCTGTAGGTCATGCTGAGTGGCCCTAGACAGAGCTCAGGTGGTTGCTGACTTTGGTATGCACCTTCCAGGAGGCCCCAGAGCCAGTACACCTGGTGGACAGCTTCAGACCATGCCCCTCAGCATCATCCATCTGCCTCCATAAGTGGGCTCATGGGGCACCACAGCCCCACTGAAGTGCATCCTGCTCTGTGGAGTGATCCTCTACAGCAGCTCCTCTGTAGCCAAGGCACATACACTGCAGATAAATACATGCACTTGTGGAGCTGTATGATAGACATACTTATACTCTTTGGAAAGTGCCTTTGAGAGGAACTCCCCTGTCCAGCACTAAAAGCCTATTGTTAGAGAAACCTTTGAGCAAATAGAGAACAGAGGGCAAAATGATCATATGGGCTGAAAACATACAAACTACAGACACCTTAATAGTTCACACCCTCCTATGCCTACCCCAATCATTAACCTTTATATGATATATTTGATGATTCTTTTCTGAAGGAATTGGGTTGGCACTCAGGAAGAAATTCTGATATTGGTGGGAGAGCAGTGCTCATATTTAGAGGTTCCACCTTGTAATAGTTGTCTGCTCCTGAAGCATAAAATTAAGCCTGAATGTGGGAAGCCCTGCCACATACAAGGAGCTCTCAGGTAGTCTATTAGTGTGATCTAAATATGAGCAGAATGTGTGAAAGAGTCATTAATGCTAATTACACCAAAACCTAGAATAAGACTGTATAAACACTGAAGTAAACCAAGTAACAAAGAAGACATTTAAACACTTAGTATCCTTATAAACATTTAAGGAGATTGTACCAATAAAACAAGAAATAAAAACTGAATACCATGAAAGAAGAGTAGATTGTGTATTAATTAGAAGGCTGGAAAGGTAAGGATAAGGAAATCTCTGCCTCTAGAACAAAAAGACACAAAAATTAAAAAGACTTGATTTGAAAGTCAAGAAGATCAATCCATAAGGCTTTCCAACTAAGAAGAGCTCCATAAAGAACAAACAAAGAACATGTAGGGATAATGTTTATCAAATATATTAAATAAAATCTTTCCTAGAGCTGAAAAAAGATATACCTTTAAGACTATAGGCACATGTAACAGGTAGTCAAAACACAGACCTGGGAACCTCCTAATATTGTTCCTGATTTCTAAGTGAAATTGAAAATATCTAAGTCTATACATTATCTGCATCACTTCAGAGTGAATCAGAATGAAGAGCTAAGGAGCAAGACAGTAGCCAAAATTAAAATTCCAGAAAATTAGGCAGTTATCAGAAACAAAACAAAACACCTCATAAGGATGGTGGCATGCCAAAGTAACACAGGGGTTAATTGAAAGAGTAGGCAATGGCCAAAGTTGAAATAATCAAACAAGAAAATAAACCAGTATTGTATTATAACTCAAAGTATAAAAGAAATATCCATGTGTCCATGTTAATGTTAATGGATGGGAGAGAAGAGACAAATCTTCTATGCAGAGTATTTCAAATAATTTTATATAGAAACTTCTTCAAGGAGAAAGAGCCTAACTCCACACCCTTAAGTGTGGGCTACACATAGGGACTTCCTTTCAAAGATTATAGTTTTAGTATGAAAAAGGGAACTTTTTAGTGTGAAAAAGAGTAACTTTATAGTGGAGAAGTCTGACAAATACTACTTTGGCTAATAGCACAGTTAACATCAACAGTGATCAATTGGGTCGACAATAAATATTCTTGATATGATATGAAGAGAAGGGCAGTTCTTTTTATTATCTTCCTTCAAAACTCATAATCCTACTTCCAAGCATTGAGAAAAAGATGACCTCTTAGCTTTTTGGGCTAACATTAAGTGTAATATTTGCTTTTATTCTTACCAGTTTAGCATCTGCTACATCCACTATCTGAGGATAAAAATAAACAAACAAAAATTAGATAAACTCCAACTGAGGGACATTATACAAAATACTTGATGAACACTTCACAAAAACTGTCAAGTCATCAAAAACAAGGAAAAATCTGAGAAACTGTCGCAGCCAGAAGGAGCCTAAGGGAAACATGGAGTAAATATAATGTAGTCTTCTGGTTGGGGTTGCAGCAAAGGAAAGGAACATTAAGTAAAAACTAAGGAAATTTAAATAAAGTTTGGATTTTAGCTAATAAAGTGTTGATGTTGGGACATTAATTATGATAAATGTACCACAATAATGTATGATGTTAGCAACAGGGAAACTGGGTGTCAGTATGTGGGAAATCTCTGTATTATCTTTGTAGGTTAAGTAAATCTGAAACTATCTTAAAATTAAAAAAAGTTCATGAAGAAAATTCAAACCCCATATTCTACCCTGAGTAGCTGCATTCTCTGAAGTGGGAGAAGAGCCACATAGTCTGGTGAGACAGGTCTTCTAAGCTCAACTCGACTTGGGCAGACATTGTTCCATGTTCTGATTCCTGCACAGGTCCTTACTCAGCAGGGAATTCAAGGGCATTAGGATTAGGTGCATTTTTGTTTACTTATTACTGTTGCTAGATGCCGAAGGTTTTCCTGAAATCTCTAGATATCTATTTATTCCTAACCTAGCATCAGCCAGCCCTTCCACTTCCTGGAACTGTAATCACTGAGTTCCTGGCCTCCACTTTAGACTCTTTTCTGTCTCTCACAATTTGATTTATTTCTAAAGAAAAATCAAAACATGTTAGACTATAGAGTCATTTTTTTGAGTTATGTATATAATGGAACAGATCCAGGAAAAAATGGAGGTTTCGCTGTTAATCTTAACCTCATGGGCAAACTAATCCCTGCAGTCCAGAATTCAAACTGGCTCTTGGCCCCTTCTTGGCCAGTGGGGCAATCCTGATAGCAGATCTGCTTTAGTTTTCATGTGGTATGTATACACGCAAAACCATAAATGTGGGCATGTATGGGAGTATGTGCATGTGTGTGTACATGTGAGGTTTTAGTCCAAAAGCTATTGAAATCTTATTCTTCTTTTACCATATACTATTTTCTCTGAAGGGAAAATTTGACCAGGTTAGAGGAGCAACTATTGGCTAAAAAGACACTCTTCTGGTTTTTTGAACATATTAAACTATTTTTGAAGAGTTTTGGAGTAAATGTAAGATAAAATATTTTTTCAGTTTCTTATAACTGGGGCAATAAAACCTCTAAAACTCTTTTTTTAGAAGAAAAAAAGCCTATGTCTGACCCACTGGTTAATTCAGCAGAGTGTAAAAATGGAATTAGTTTTGACTTTTAAACCTGGGTCTATATTTGCCTTTAGAAAAAAAGTCAGATTTTTCTTTACAAAAATGAAATTGAGAATATTATACATTTGAATGAACTGTTGACCATGTTAAGTGATCCTTATTTGGGTGATTTGGTAAAATCTGTAGAACTAATCTCCAAGAAAGTAATCAAAATTTAGAACTGTGCTTTGGGTAAGATGTTCTATGCTCTCAAGAAAACATATTTATTCTAGAGCTTGTGAAAATTATCCCCTGGTGATTTCAACAATAATAATAAAAATGAGGATTTTTTGGAAAGCATACTATTGGTACAGAAGCATATAATTTTTGCCTCTTCTGACTGGTCATATATTTGAAAATATCCATGCTGGCAATATATTATTTTTTTCCTTTCCAAAAATTATTTTAGACATTTTAGGCAGAAAAAAAAAGAACTCAATTAGCTAATTCCTGAAACAATCCACCAAATCTAAGGATGTGTTTTATTTGATTTTTTCATTACAAAGGAGTTTTTATTGACTTGTAAGAAACTTTGTTCTTGCTCTTTGTTATAAAAGGACTAAGTGGTTCTCAAAGCAAAAGTCAAGTCCATCTGTGATGGCTCCATCCTGGGCTGGAGGTGGGCATGGGACATTACTCCAGAGGCAGGAAGATGCATGGAGGGACTGGGGCCAGGAACTATATCTACAATACTTAAATGTATTTACATGTCTTTTTTCAAAAAAGGATTACACATTTTATTTTTTAAAATCTAAAAAAGTGTAAAAAATGAACTTGTATTTTATCTTACACATTTGCAGGATACACAACAGTAACTTGTCAGAAGAGAGCATTCATCTATCACTTAAAAACAACATGGAAAACGAGGTTACAAGACAGCTCAGACTCTGCTACAATCATCTGCTCTCAGCTGACTGGGAAGTGCATGGTGATGAGCTCTGATTGGACACCACCAAATTGCCCCTTGCATCAACACAATTAACATAAAATAAGGCACATATATCATAAGAACCAAAACTGTGGCTCAAGAGGATAAGCCAATGTATGAGGAGCAGGGCCAGTCTAATTAGTTCTTTAGAAAATAAAACAAAATGGTTTGACATATAAAAACGTTTAACAAAACGTTTTTATAACAGGAATGTAAAATAGGAATACCATGTATGAGCCTACATTATAAAGTAGGATGTGACACTAGTGAGTCAGTGGAGAGAAGAAAGTTGGAAGAGGCTTGGGGAAAGGGAAGTGCATCATGCCACAGGAGATGACAAGCCTAGAGAGACCCATGTCCAGACAAGACACTTCTAGATGGCCCAGAAAGACCTATCACTGACTGTCACAACAGATCCATCCTCTTGAGACTTCCAGATTGTGAGAAGCCACATATTGAGTTGAAATATGAGTGTCTCCTGCAAATCTAAAGGCAGTAGCAAGGAAAACCAGCTTGAGAAGAAAAAGTAAAGAAACAGGGCATCCCAGAGAATCATCTGAAACCAAAGGAAAAAGCAGAGGCACAAGATGACAACAATGCTTATCTCAATAGCTGTCCATCCTTCCATGTGGGGCAAAGATTCTATAGGAAGTTAGGGGAATTGAGAAATGCAGGCCAAATTCAGGAACAATAAAGAGAAAAGAACTTAGAGAAAGACAAGGATTGGGTCAAACCACAAGAGCATGAAAGGTAAAACTACAACCTGGGATTTTAAGGTTCTTGGAAAAAAGAAGATTTAGGGAACAGGTCACTGATTTTGTGACTCGATCACAAAATAACTCTTTGAGTGTTGCATCCACCAACCGCGAGAACAAATGTCAGAGACTTTTAGGGTTTCAAAGATGTTACTTTATTGGCCAAGTTTAACCTGCGCAGGGGCGAACTCCCAAAGTGTCCGGAGACACGGTGCCCACAGGGGCTGCAAAGGAGAGTCGCACCCAGCGTTTACAGCTAAGTCCTTATATAGAGGCAAGCAAGCAAGCGTTGCACAGGAAGCAGATGTGGCGGTTAGCTGTTGGTTTACAGAGCCCACGCGTGGGAACAGGGTGGGGTCTGACTCAACTGAAAGGAAAATTTTGAAACTAAACAGATGGCAATCAACTTACAGGATGTTTGCTAGGGATGCAGGCTCCTTGGGGCTGAGACTACTTTTCTTGTTCCCAACATTGAGGAATCCAGAAAAAGCCTTACTTTTTCCACTGAAAAGTGGTGGAGACTTGACTCTTCTGAGCTTAGATCAGTAGCTGTTTTCTGCTTCTAGGGTCTGTTCCAAAGCAGATGCATTTGTTGATTTAAAAGAAGGTGCTGCATGTGGGAGGATGGCAGGATGTGAAGGAGAAATCTCAGCAGCCCTCTACTAATTTCAGAAACATCCATTCAGTTGAAGACAAAACCTTAGTCACAAAGTCCCAAAGGGAAGTTTACTGTAGGAGCCAGCTACGATAAGAGCCAGCTGCAAGTAGAAATTCCAACAGGATATAGTTAGGCCCCCGCCCCAGAATGTATTCAGTGTACAAGGCCAGTCAGGCATGAAGCTAGATAAGGAGAATGTGGAAGGCCAGTAGGAGGAAAAAAAAAGAAAAATATGTTCTGCCTTCCAACAAGAGGGTCCCACCAATGAGTAAGGAGGCTATTGTTCAATGGCACCAATCGCTAACAGCCACATCTGCTTCTGTATATTGCTTGCTTGCAGTATTCTATAAAAACCCTTTAGTCTGTAAGCCAGGCGCGACTTCCATATTGTAGCTCTGAGGAGCTACGGTGACTCCGGTCACAGTTGGGGAAGTTCGCCCCTGCGCAGGTTAAAAGTTTGGCCAATAAATAACATCTAAATGCTCTAAGTGCCTGGACATTTGGTTACTCGCTCTTCGAATGTAACATTTGGAGGCCCCAGCGAGATTCGCTTCCGAAGGGGAAGCGTCGTCCGGGAACTGAAAGGGCAGCCGGGCCCGGTAAGTGTTGGGAGGATCCTCATTTGGTTTCTGGGAGGATCCTCATTTGGTTTCTGGGAGGATCCTCATTTGGTTTCGGTGGTCTAGACCTTTTGAGCCTCGAGGTGATAGGCGAGACGTCGCCGGTATTTCACCCGAGGGATTCCCAAGGAGAGGACGCTCTCGGGAATCGGAGCTAGGCTCCCGCGACTAGGTCGCATTTGGTTTCACTTCTGCGCTGCGCTGCGCCGCGAAACGTATGCCTGAAGAACCGCGGTTCGCCTGTGTGTGTGTCTAGAGAGTGTTTGCCTATTTGTTTTGTGTTGATTCTACTTGTTGCCCTTTCTGTTTTTCTTTACGAGACTTTTCAGGGTTCCGGCATGGGACAAGGAGGATCTACGCCGGATACTGCCCTCCAGTGTTTGTTGAATAACTTTTCTGATTTCCAGAGGCGAGCGGTGTGTGTGGCAGCGCCCCGGGGTGAGGTCAATCGACCCAAAGGGGAACTAGGGCGCTCGCCACAGCAGACTAAACCAGAAAAGGTAAAACCAAGGCTATATCCTCTGCAAGGGGACTCAGAGGATTTCTTAGTTTCCCCTACTGCCCCGCCACCTTATCCTCACCCCAGGCCCGACACCACCGGGGGAGGGGGAGTGCAGAGTCCTCCGCACACCGGGGGAGGGAGTAGGTACGGAGGAGGAGAAGGGGCACCACCCCAGGGCGGTGCCGCCATTTTGCCACTTAGGGAAGTGCCGCCAGCACCAGATGCACCCCCACGGGCACCGCCCCGACTGATCTATGTTCCCTTTTCCACTAGTGATTTATATAATTGGAAACATCAAAACCCCCCGTTTTCGGAGAAACCGCAAGGTTTGATTTCCCTGTTAGAGACTGTTTTCAGAACCCATCAGCCTACGTGGGATGACTGTCAGCAGATTTTGCAAACCCCCTTTACCTCAGAAGGAAGGGACAGGATTATTAGAGAGGCTGCAAAAGCTGTCATGGGAGAGGAGGGCAGCACAGCAGCGGGGAGGAGGGAGCTAGAAGATATACTCCCCTCTTAGCCACCCGATTGGGTGGGGGGAGGGACGCGCTCCTCCAATACTCAGGGGACTAAAAGCAGCAGCTAGGAAACCCACCAACTTCAGCAAAGTCAATGAGGTCATACAAGGACTAGAGGAGTCCCCTGCTGCCTTCCTAGAAAGACTTATGGAGGCTTATAGGGTATACACCCCCCTTGCTGAAGGAACGAGAGACGCCGCCGTTTTGTCTCTCCGGGAAGTGCCACTGGTGTGGGATGTTCCCCCCGCGAGTGCAGCCAGGCCGCATCCAGGGCCGAAGCCCCGCTGCCGCCGAGCCCGCCTCCGAGCCCCCTCCGTGTGTCCGTGGCGGCGTGGGCCGATCCGGCCGTGCGTCGATCCGGGAGCTGGCAGCCCGCCCTCCGTGAGGGAGGGCAGTGAGTCCAAGGCTTCTTGGATGAAAACCTCGTCTGGTTCCTCCCGTCCCTAGCCCCGTGGAAGCGGCGGCGACAAGGCAAGTCCGCCCGGGGCGGCCCCGCCCCTGGCCTCCACCGGTGACTTATGTAATTGGAAACATCGGAGCCCCTGGGCAGGGCTCGGGGCAGCTGCGGGAAAGCCTAATGCCTGTGTGTTATTTTTGGAACTCCGTGTTTTAAGTTTTGTTCTGTATCTGTATCTGAAGGGGAAGAGAAAGCCCACTAGCAGGCACCTACAGCCCTCAGCCTGCTGAGGGTCTAACTCTAGCTGGCTTAGACCCAGACCAGACTGCTACAGGGCTTCAGAAACTCCCACTGCCCTCGGAGAGGCCCTGGCTAGAGATCAAAAATCATTCACTGAGAAGGAGACTGGATGACCTTGGACAGATTTGTTGCCGCTGGCACTGCTTAGAATTAGGAATGCCCCTAAATCTTCAGGAGACCTCCTCCCATCCTCAGAATAGATAAAAGGGGGAGATGTGGCTGGAGGCCTGTTTAGACAAGCCCAGATAAGTCAGAGAGGCTGAGTTCGTTTGCTGAGCCACTAAGATAAGGAGGGTCGAGCAACTAAGTAACTAAGGAGTAAGAACAAAAGAACATTACCCTATCAGCAGCCCTGCTTTCTTGCTTCTGTAAACCTGCTTAGCTGTGTGCTGCTGCTGTGTGGACCCTGCAGCAGTCAAATTCTCTGTGTAACTGGTTTTAATAAGAATAGCTCTAGTTCTGAAGGTCATGAACTGAAGTCCAAGGCTGACCATCTGATTTATAGTGTGTTTGCAAGGTCTAAGCTTCAGAAAGGTAAAAAAATATCCCTGTAAATCTAGGGACTTTAAGCTGACCGATACTGAGTTTAGGTACAGTCCTTCCCAGTATAGGAAAGGAACAAGAATTAAAAGAGAATGATAAGTAAATCTAAATGAGTAGAAATATATATAAAGAATATAAAAGTTTTAAACCTGGAGTAAAGGAAACCTCAACTACTTGTTTTCTGATTTGGTGGGAAGAGAGCAAATTTCTCACATGTATTCTGTTTCTGATCAGAAACCTGTATTGTAAGACCTAGGAAAGGTCACCTGTATCTGGTTGGGGAAAATGCTTTGCCAGCCAGGACCCAGGAAGGGTCATTTGGGGCTGATAGGTGTATCCACCTGAGGCAAAGCAGTATGTCTCTGCCATGAGACCGGGCCTGAAGGAGCATGTCTCTGCGAGGCACCAGTGGACACATTGGTGCAAGAGAATGCCTCTACCTGTGTATTGTTCTGAAACTCTGTTCCATATTTTGCTCTGTATCTGCTCTGAAAAGGAAATTGAAGATTCTAGAAAAGGTTGAAACTTCATACTCTGTAAGAAAGTGAATAAGGAAAAGGTTTATAAATATTGTAGAAAGTCTGTGGGAAGTTATAAAAATAAATGGAAATGTGAAAGTTTTGGAAAGAAATTATGTGGTGTTAGTACAGAAGGTATAAGGCATGGAGATGCATCTTGATGGGTATTAGAAGGAGAAAGATTTTCCTTCAAGCTTTGTGTTTTTCTCCCTACCTGATCCCTCCAGAATTTGGCATTCTGAAGGAATAAATGATAACATAAGGTTTCTTTGCATAAAACCAATAAGACCAGTCATTAATAGTGGTTTTGTTAACCAGGACTTTGACTGGAATGTCACGCCTGAAGGAGGCATGTATGGGTTCTGGTCGTTACCAGAGAGCTCAGAGGAACTGGGATTGACCTGTGAAGCTAGCGAAAGCCCAAAAAAAAAAAAACCTGGTACTTTGGTTGGTTGTGCAGTTCCAGCCAGCCTTTCCAGGGAAGGAACGAAGGTTGTCTTCCTGAAAGATGGCTAAAAGGAACCTATAGGCACAATGGAGGCTCAAGGATTTGAGTAAAACGACTAGTACAGGCGAAGCCAGATGGAGGATGTGTGGCTCTGCTTCTGTGCCCTGAGGGGCAGACTGAGAAGTCAATCTGAAGGTTCCCTGTGTGAGTTCCAGCAAAGCGGATTTGAAGATCATAAGTGATCCAGGCTGCTCTTGGTGTGTTTATGCAAATAAACAGTCAAAATCAAAAGTGGAACCTAAAGTAGTCCTTATAATAACAGTGAGGGTGATCTTAAGGAGAAAAATTACAGTTCTAGGAAAATCACTATGCTCAGTATTAGATATCAGAATGGCGCAGCTAACTGTCTTAAATTTTCATTTAAGAGTTGAAACCAGGTTTGTGATGTCACCAAAGATGTACAATTTACAGGTGCAAAGGACCTGTCAAATTGCCACTGTTAAATGTCATTTCAGGAAGGACCTTGCAATAGAATGTCATCCCAAAAGACAGTCTCACAGGCACAGCAACTGGTTTGGGAATTATTGTGTGAATTAATCTGTGTGTTCTTCTGTTTACATAGGCCGTATGCCTATGACCTGCCTAATCTGTCACCTCCAGAATATGACCTGATCAGAAGGCCAACGGTCCAGTAATGCCAGCCTTTGGACACTAAGCCTGCGACTTCCTGGTGACAGCCAACTGACCAGGACCCTGTAAGGTCCTTCCCCTTGCAGGAAGGACTCCCTCTGTGCTGCACCCACCTCCTCCTCTTTCAGGGTACCCCTGACCCAAGGGTAGGTAGGACGACGTCCATGTCCAGCCTGAAGTAGTTATAAGAAGATGAGACCTTCGTCCATTGTCCTTTATATGATTCCAGAAAGAGAAAGGAATCTCAGAACCCCTCCTAATAGTTAATCACAGGAGGAACAACTCGGGGAAAAGCTAGGAGGAAGTAAAAATCAAGCTGGGTGGATTGTTCTGCCGGACTCTAGAATATTCTTACCCCAGGGTGTGTTAGGAAAGGTGATACAGGATATTCATACCAGCACCCACCTAGGTCAGAATAAGCTGGACAAGCTGGTCAGAAAATATTACCTAGGGTTAGGTTTCAGAGACACAGTTCACTCGATAACTGCGAGGTGTCAGGCTTGTGCTAAGGTGAATACTCAAACTAGGAAGTTGCCTTCACTCATTAGGTATAGAGGAAAATTCCCAGGAGAACTATGGGAAATAGATTTTACTGAAATGACCAAGTGCACATCCAGGTATAGATACCTCTTAGTGTTAGTAGACACTTACTCAGGGTGGGTGGAAGCTTTTCCTACGAGGGGGGAAACTGCCTCAATAGTCTGCAAGATATTGCTGAGGGAAATTATCCCTCAGTATGGGATCCCTCTGGCTATAGGATCAGATAACGGGCCAGCTTTTGTGTCCAAAATTTCACAGGAGCTTGCCGCTAGATTAGGGATTAATTGGAAACTCCATTGTATATATAGACCCCAAAGTTCAAGACAGGTAGAAAGAATGAACAGGACCCTAAAGGAAACTTTGATGAAATTGAGGGAGGAGACCGGCGGGAACTGGATTGAGCTGCTCCCTTTCGCCCTCTTTAGGGTAAGGTGTACCCCCTATGTCAAGACTTGGGCACCATATGAAATTATGTTTGGACAACCCATTCCCCTGGTACCCAAACTCACCACCGAGGAATTAGAACTAGCTAACTCTAATTTCCTCAAGTCCTTGCAGGCTCTGCAGAACATCCGCCGTGAAGTGAGGGCTCTCCAGCAGGAGAGAAATCCCAGGGAGCAAGAAACAGGAGCTCCGGAACCTGGACAGTGGGTGTGGATCCTGAACCACCGGAGGGGAAATTTAGAACCTCGCTGGACTGGGCCGTACCAGGTATTGCTAAGCACGCCCTCGGCTGTCCGGGTGGCAGAGAAACCCTATTGGATACACCTCGCCCACATCAAGCTAGCCCCCCCGCCTGGTGACGGTGAAAAATGGAACGTCCAGCCGGTTCCAGGAGAGCCCTTGCGGGTAAAGTTCTCCAAGTCCTGAGAATCCTAGTATTCCTCAGTCCCCTAATTGGAGAAGGGATGGAAGTCCAAGAATGGGTACTGATCAGGGCTGCAGATGGAACAGTACTGGCCTCCAATACCAGTTGGGGCCAACAGGGTCGACTCCAGATAACCTTGAAAGTAGACTTTTCAAAATTTTTTGGAGAGAAGCTATGTGATGATGGCAGGTGGCACGCAAGGAACCCGTATGAAGCATACACCATTTTGCCACAGGAGGAGCAGCAGTCAAGGGTTTGACTAATCAGCTAGAGAAGGGGGGAATGTAGGAGCCAGCTACGATAAGAGCCAGCTGCAAGTAGAAATTCCAACAGGATATAGTTAGGCCCCCACCCCAGAATGTAGTCAGTGTACAAGGCCAGTCAGGCATGAAGCTAGATAAGGAGAATGTGGAAGGCCAGTAGGAGGAAAAAAAAAAGAAAAATATGTTCTGCCTTCCAACAAGAGGGTCCCACCAATGAGTAAGGAGGCTATTGTTCAATGGCACCAATCGCTAACAGCCACATCTGCTTCTGTATATTGCTTGCTTGCAGTATTTTATAAAAACCCTTTAGTCTGTAAGCCAGGCGCGACTTCCATATTGTAGCTCTGAGGAGCTACGGTGACTCCGGTCACAGTTGGGGAAGTTCGCCCCTGCGCAGGTTAAAAGTTTGGCCAATAAATAACATCTAAATGCTCTAAGTGCCTGGACATTTGGTTACTCGCTCTTCGAATGTAACATTTACCTCCATGCTGAGATACTTGGTCTGAGAGAACATAAACATCAGAAAAATGGGCTGGTCCTAACATTCTATTATCTAATAATATTTTATTATACCTGATGTTGTGTTTCTAATGCTAACTTAAATGAAAGTAATAAAGGGAAAAAGCCACACAACTGAATCATGAGTCACTTTGGATAAATCCAGTTCCAAGATCAATGGGAAGAGTACAGCAAGTCGTCTTGTAGCAGGAGACCTGCCTAGACAAGCCCAGACAAGTCAGAAGGACAAGGTCTGTTTGCTGAGCCACTAAGATAAGGAAGGGTGAGCAACTAAGTAACTAGAAAGTGAGAACAAAAGAACATTGTATGACCCTATCAGCAGCCCTGCTTTCTTGCTTCTGTAAACCTGCTTCTGCCACATAGGCTCAGTAAAATCGCTTCTGCATGCCACACTATATAAACAAGCCCCTGCCCCAGCTCGGGGCCCAGAATTTGGAGACTGTCTCCTCTGGGTCTGCACGCGTAAATAAAGTTCCACTCCATACAACCAAAAGCAGCTGAGTCGTTCTCTGTACAATCTCAGATGTTAATATTTTAATAGTTTATATATTTTTAAGAAGTAAAATTGTAGATAATCCATGAACCCTGTGCACACATAGTATGTTTTTATGTGTACTTAGAGCACATGGGAAGTAGCTGCACTTTTAAATTATTTAAGTGTGTTAATCTAAAACAAAGGACAGATTAAGCCCACATTAAGGACTTACTGCAGAAAACATTTAACTTCTTAAGTGGATACAGAATTTAATAGATAGTGTGTAAAAGGACATCCATACAGCTACTAAACATCCCACCTAGTCTCTGAAATATCAGAAATGGTTGAAGCAATTTATTGTAATTATCATTGTACATGAGTTCTTTCTGTTACAACTAAATCCATGAAAAGAGCATGCTTAGAATAGTAGTCCTTCACTGTAGTGGGGTTAACATTTGTTAAGGACCGATAGCTGTGGGGTTGTTTAAATACTTATGTACTTAGAATTACATATAATAAATTCTCAGTTATCTATGATAATAATAAACATGGGAATGATCAACAAATATAGAAAACCCATAAATCAATTGTACCCAACAGCTTCAATCTATAATCTACCTAACTTACCAGATCAAATGAAAGAAGCAACATGTCTGAGTGTCATCAACTGGCTTCCTCTCTCTCCTTGCAATGCTGAATGACACTTAACTCTCATGAACAAAAAGGAAAGGAAAAGTAGATTACTGAGAATTGACCATGAAGATGTAGGCTCCCCTGCCCCAATGTATGCTAAAGACAGGAAGAATTTTAAACCAAACTGTGAGCAAACTATTTAATTTCAAGAGCCCCAAATTTCTACTTGTGGCAACTGTCAAAATTATGCCCTGAACTGAGTTAAGGATGAGAGCATGTCAAAAATCTGGGATCTATGCTACAGTTCACCCACAAAAGGTTCTTACACTCACTAACCATTCTTGTACCCAGTGTGGGAATTAGAAAAACAAAGCAAACATTGAGCACAGGTAAAGGAAATTTTTAAAAGGTGGACATTTACTCTCTTGGTTAAAGGCATATCAACACCTATTCCCTTTGAGTAACAGAGAAACATGTCAAATATTTTCATCTTACCTGCCTTCAAAAAGAGAGAACATGCACATCACACATTTGCAATGGTTTACTAATAAAGGGGACAGACTCACAGTTTTTTTAAAAAGAGGGTGGTTCAAGTGTAGCAATACTGACTCAAACTGAAATGGAAGACAGCTTCTCCCTAGAATACTTTAGGATTTTTCAGAGTCCTTTTCCATAGAAGAAATATACTTGAAACATCCCAGTTAGTTGAGATGAGATTGCTAAAATACATACAGAACTAAAAAAACAAAAACACCCTCCCCCCCCCCCGCCAAAAAACCCAGCCCAACTGACTAAATTTAATCTTCTCAACTCCTAAATGTTCATGTTTGTTGGCAGTCCTTTTTCCCTAGTGCCTACCGCATAACTGCAAGGAATTTGCTTTCTTCTGTAAGGGAGGTCAATAAACAACTCATGTCACCAGTAGCCATATTGGTGGTGCTTACAGTGCTGGCAATGGGAGAGATGTTCTTGACATCATGAGGTGGGAAGAGCTATGGGAAAGGTTCTGAAGGATACTTGGTCTCAGGGCCCCTGACATCAGGCTGGCATGGTCCCTGTCAGCTATGATGGCATCAAAATCAATCTGCACCCCTCCCAGGTCATGGCTATGGAGGTTGTCAGTTGTGCCCATCACCTGGTTAGCACTTGGGGAAAGTAATTCAGAGTTGTTGGTGCTGGCCCCTGGTAGCAGGCAGTTGGTTTCTGAAATAGAGAATGAACCGGCTTTTATGTCTTGCTGACCACAGCGAGTGGTTTGGTCATAGAACTGACCAGAGTAACTCTGCACATTAGAACAGAGTTGATTGGGCTGCCCTTGTATCTTTGTCTTGATGCCGTTGACCCTGCAGGTCTGACCTGTGTCACTTTGCTGCAGAGTGAGGCTGTCCCTCAGCATAACCTGGCATCTGCTGTTTCCATGACCAGCACAGGCAGGTAGCTCCTGACAGCTTCCAAACTTGACAGCTCGCCCCCAGTGCTAGGGGCCCCTGGCAGGCTGTTCTCTGACCCTTGATATACATTGATATGTGAGGTAGTGCTAACCTGCCCTGGCATCTGCTGCCCCAGGCAGTCTGCCCCCAGCAGTGCATACTGTCGCTGAATAGCTGATGAGCCAATTTCCCTTGTCCCACTGGGTATTGGACTGGTGTGCCATTCACTGTGATGCCAGCTGATTCATTGGGCACCACCGACAGGCAAAAATTTGGCCGGTTCCCATTTCCTTGCATGGTGGTGCTTCTCAGCTTTGCCACTTGAATCCCGGCACCACGGGCACTATCCAGTGAGCCAGGGACCCTGGGCTATCTTTTGAGACAGTTCCCATACTGCTGGACCTTATAGGGCTGTTCATGGAAGGCATTTCTGTTGGTGCCAGTCCCACTATTGTGGCCCACCAGGTGCTCTGGCCCACCACAACATACTGCACTGCTCCCCAAGGGTCTAAAAGACCCCTGCTGGGCCAGTCTCTTTCCCCAAGGGATTCTGTGGGTGGGAACCCATGTTGTTGTATAATCCAAAGGCTCCAACTGGCTGAGTTGTGGATTGCTGGCCACATTTCAGCCTAGAGGAGGACAGGTTGGCACTGCCAGAGCTGACCTTGTTTCATTAAATGGGCACATCATCTTTGCTGCCTTCAGGGCAAGGCTGCTCCAGCTCACTGTACTGCTGGTTGGCCTGGCTGTCTGGCAATCCATGTTGGTCAAAGTCACCATGCCCACTCCCCAAGTTGGGTCTGTGGAGCACTTTGCTGTCATCAGAGAGGGCAGTCTGGAAGTGCTGTTCATACCCGGCTTGGTTCTGGGAATTTAAGTACTGCCCCATGCCATCGGGCAAGAAATCCTCATCGGTCAGGCTGGTCAGGTTCACATCAGTCTCCATGGTCAGGGACTCCAAGGTGACATTCTCAGTAATGCTCGGAGGACAAGGAGGTGAGTGGAAGTGGTGGGACTGGCCACCCTCGGGCGGTGTGTAATTCTGAAGCACTAAGTTACGCTTTTCCAGGAATGGAAGTAAAATTGGAGGGTCGACGCTATTCAGTGTTGAAATGCTGCACCCTGGGCAATGAGAGGCTCTATGAGATGATCCTCACTGGATCGCATCTCTTTTCACACTGTGCATCCTGAGGCAGAAGAGGGCGCGGGCTGTAACTGTGGGCTCCGCTATTGCCACATCTCTGAGGTGGGTAGGTATGGGCAGGGCCCCCACTGACTCTCTGCTGTCCCCAAGCAGGGTCATAAGGATAGGTTTTAGAAGTGAAAAAAATATTTGGAATTTGAACATATTGTGTTGAACAAAAAAAAATTGGAGTGTCTTTCAAAAGTAATATTTTTGAATGCTTTTCAGTAGTCAGAGGCAAATTATGCCTGATGTTTGTTATAACTTTCATTAAAGCAATTTAACAGGAGTGTGATCACTCAAATTTCAAGGAAAATGACATTTGAATCTCCCAACTCATTTTTATTTCTTTTGATTTTCAGCATTAAGAAAAGTCAAAAGCATGGATGAATCTCACAAACATAACATTGATCTAAATGAGCCAAAACACAGGATATATCATGCAATTTTATTTGTATAAAGCTTAGAACAAGGCAGAACTAATAATCTATGGAGTTGGGGTACAGTTGCCATTGTGGGCTAGTGACTGGAAGTAATACAAAGGTGACTTTGTGGGTCTTATAATATTCTGTTTCTTAATCTAGGTGTTGGTTACATGGGTATGTTATTCTGTGGAAAATTAATTGAGCTGATTACATATAATATGGGTTCTTCTCTCTATCTGAGTACAACACGATTCAACAAAAAGTTTATTTAAACCCTGGGTAGATAATTCAGTTGGTTAGAGTGTCATCCCCAAAAGCCAAGGCTATGAGTTCAATCCCTAGTCAGGGTACATACAAGAAGCAATTAAGAAATGCATAAATGAGTGGAACAACAAATTGCTGTTTCTCTTTCTGTCTCTCTTACTCTTATGAAAAAATCAATAAAATAAGTCTACTTAAGACAATCATTCTGATGTTCTTTGCCTCAAGACAGGTTACTTTTAGCCTATGATTCCTGGTAGCCAATCTTCATTTAATTAGGAAAAAACCTGAAATTACAATTATGAACCCACTGAAAATTTTTCCTGAATTTTAAGATTGCTCTTTCAGAAATTACTAGAGTCTTTGCTAGGCAGTGATCTGAGGAAGCCACTTGCTCCAAATCCCAGAAGTTCTAAGCATGTCACTACATTTTTTCCCCTAATGCTGAGGGTCAAAGCATTATAGATGTACTGAAGTCAAGGGTATTTTGCATAAAATTCAGAGAACTGAATTTTGATTGTCTAGAAATGCTACTGTAGTATGGGTATTATTCATTCATATTTCAACAAAAATAAAAATGAATCACATATATACAGCAAGTAGAGGTAAAAATCATTGAGTGTGATTTTACTATGCTAATTTCTTAGCCCCTATCCAACTCCTGGCATTAATGTCACCTCAGAAAAGAGATACTGTCATCTAGGGGGCACTATACCTTATCATTAATTGAGTCCAATCTTCCTTAAAACAAATAGGCAGAGCTGCACAGAGAATGGAAGTTTTTATTTGGCTTGCTAGTGAATAAGACTAGTATTAGCACAAATGGCCATGTAGAATTAAAAATAGTTTGGCTTGTTTATTATTTCAATTTTTAAAAGAAAGGCATTGAAAATTGATCTTGAAATATAGTATTTTGTATTATTACACAGTGCATATATTTTAGCAGATTTGAAAATGCTTAGTATATATCCCGGAAAGCTCTTATCACAGTAGACCACTGCACATTAAAAAATCTGTTCATTGTTTAGTGGTTGCTATAACAACAGTCTATCTCCACTGGAGAGAATTAGGATTACTTGTGCTGGCTCACAAGGAATTATAAGCTTGCTTTCCTCCACTTGCGGCCATAAACTACCATTTCGAGCACACACACGTGTGTGTGTAGGGACTGCTCGATAACATCATACCAGAAAATAAGTTTCTGGTGGCCATGAATGAAGGACACATCTATTTTGCTGTTTCTTTTTAAATATTTTATTTATTTATTTTTAGAGGGGAAGGGAAGGAGAGAGGGAGAGAAATATCAATGTATGGTTGCCTCTCTTTCGTTCCCTGCTGCGAACTGGGCTGCAACCAAGGCATGTGCCATGACTGGGAATGGAACCATGATCCTTTGGTTCACAGGCCAGTGCTCAATCCACAGAGCTGTGCCAGCCAGGGCTATCTTGCTGTTTCTTGTTTATTTACTTGTAAGTGATGTAGTGATGCCTTCCCAGGTAGACACCTTATAATTACTTCTGATGCTTTGGTTTTTTATCAAAAAGCAATTTTGTTTAAAGAGCAATTTTGCATAATTTTAAATTAAATTTCTCTCTCTCTCTCTCTGCTACAAATCTTGTTACCATCTCTTGTCATAGCCATTTATGTCTGTAGGGGGTGTGTGATGCTATTAATGGAAGTGCCTGCTAATGCTCTCCAGATAGGAGGGTAGATGGTGGTCAGGAAGATGTTCTCCATGATCACCTTATCCCAGCCTGCTGTTGTCATGTTTCAACATGTGGATTTAATTCTGAATGGAAATGCTAGCAGTATGACTGTCGAGTACCCTATGTAGAAGCACAGTGTCATGCACTTGAATTAACTCAGGGGGTATTGCAAGTTTCTCCTTTAGATCTGCATAACTTCCTGTCTTCAAGTGTATTAATTTTGAAATATTCATAAAGAGCAAAACAATAAAGGTGTGCTTTTTGTATAATGAATGTGTGGGTTGTGATATTTTGCTTTTCTCCTTTTCAATTTTCTACAACCATAGTGTATTCATTTAAGAACTTTATAATTATGTATAATTAGTTAAATTACCCTATTTGGGGGGTCTTCATCTTGAATTGATTTTAAATGTACAGAAATTTGACAAAGTAGACCAAAGAATTCCTGAATTTATTCATCAAATATCACCAAATGTTAATATTTATATAACTACAGAATAATTATAGAAAGCTAATTTTCAAAAATTGGAATTCAGCAGTAAGGAGGAGATTTTTCTCTTATCTATCATCTATTTATTATCTACGACCCATCTTTATATCAAAATGAATTCATGAATGTTTTTCAGTCTATGAAATATAATTCATTTCTATAATTATTTTATTGCTCAATTTACCCACATGTGGCAGTTGAGAGCCCTTTCAAGATGCCTCCTAAGCTCTTTGTCACAATAGCATCCTCTTTGACCACAGCCTTACTCCCCAGCATTTTGAGCTTATTTATGGCTTGTTGGGGAAGGCAGTGTACAAAAGGCAGCTTTTTATCTGAGCTGTGGAAAGGGTTAGGATTAGGACCAGCAAAAACAAAATAGGAATGGACAATGGGCAATGCACTATGTCCATATGTACTGTTTATGTGGTTAAGAACAAAAACAAATAAAACCCAATTATGTGCAAAATAAAAATTTAAAAAAATTTTTAAAGTTCATCTTGACTTTTCCCTGCCTCAGTACTATAATTCAATCAGTACTTCTGAAAACCCCTGGCTTCTTTTACTGGACACTAGTAATTGAAAAACCAAACCACAGTGCTGAGTGAATTATAGTTTATTTTTTATGTCAAACATTTTTTAAAATTTATTTTAACTGTTTTTAAAGTATAGTTTTCTGAATTTACTCCTATCCCAGCTCACCCCACCCAATGCTCCCCACCTCCCTCCCATTTCCACCCCCTTTGTTGTTGTCCATGTGTCCTTTATAACTGTTCCTGTAAACTCTTCCCCCTTTTCCCTGAAATTCCCTCCCCTCTCCCCTCTGGTCCCTGTCAGCCTGTTCTCTATTTCAGTGTATTTGGTTATATTTTGCTTGCTTGTCTGTTTTGTTGTTTAGGTTCCTGTTAAAGGTGAGATCATATGATACTTTTCTTTCACCTTCTGGCTGATTTCACTTAGTATAATGCTCTCCAGATCCATCCATGCTGTTGCAAAGGGTAGGAGCTCCTTTCTTTCTGCTGCATAGAATTCCATTGTGTAAATGTACCCTAGTTTTTTGATCCATTCATTTACTGATGGGCATCTAGGTTGCTTCCAACTCTTGGCTATTGTAAATTGTGCTCCTATGAACATTGGGGCACATAGGTTCTTTTTGTTGTTTCAGGGTTCTTATGATACAATACCAGCAGTGGAATTGCTGGGTCAAAAGGCATATTCATTTTTAGTTTTCTGAGAAAATTCCATACTGTTCTCCATAGTGGTTGTACCAGTCTGCAATCCCACCAACAGTGAACTAGGGTCCCCTTTTCCCCACAACCTCTCCAGCACTTGTTGTTTGTTTCTTTGTTTATGATGGCCATTCTGACCAGTGTGAAGTGGTATCTCATTGTGGTTTTAATTGGCATCTCTCTGATAACTAGCAATATTGAGCATTTTATCACGTGACTGTGGATCCTCTGTATGTCCTCCTTGGAGAAGTGTCTGATCAAGTCCTTTGTCTACTTTTTAATTGGGTTGCTTGTCTTCTTAGAGTGGAGTCGTGTGAGTTCTTTGTGTATTTTGGAGATTAAATCCTTGTCTGAGGTATCATGGGCAAATATGTTTTCCCACACAGTTGGTTCTCTTTTTATTTTAATACTGTTTAATTTAGCCATGCAGAAGCTTTTCATTTTGATGAGATCCCATTTTTTTTATTGTTTCCTCTATGTCCCTTGCTCTAGGGGACATATCAGTAAAAAATGTTGCTGCATGAAATATCTGAGATATTCCTTCCTATGTTCTCCTCTAGGACTTTAATGGTATCACAGCTTATATTTAAGTTTTTTATCCACCCTGAATTTATTTTGGTGTATGGTGTTAGTTGGTGCTTGAATTTCATTTTTTGCATGTAGCTGTTCAGTTCTCCCAAAAGCATTTGCTGAAGAGGCTATTTTTACTGCTTTTATGTTGTTGTCATCCCCTTTGTCAAATATTAATTGATCTTGGATACTTTAGTTTATTTCTGGGCTCTCTGTTCTGTTGCACTGGTCCATGGGCTTGTTTTTATGCTAGTACCAGGATGTTTTGATTACAGTAGCCTATAGTACAGCTTGGTATCAGGTATTGTGATCCCTCCTACTTTGCTCTTCGTTCTCAAAATTGCATCAGCTACTCAGGGTCATTTATGGTTCCATACAAATTTTTTAAAGTGTTTGTTCTATGTCTGTGAAATATGCCATTGGTACTTCAATAGTTATTGCATTGAATCTGTAAATTGCTTTGGGTAGTACGGACATTTTGATGATGTTAATTCTTCCAATTCATGAATATGGTATATGTTTCCCTTTGTTTGTGACTTCCTTGATTTCTTCAGTGTTGTGTAGTTTTCTGCATACTGTTTTTTTACTTCCTTGGTTAGATTTATTCCTAGGTATTTTATTTTTCTTTTTGCTATGTGGAAATTTTTTTTAAATTTTCTGCTTCTGCTATTTCATTGTTGGTATACAAAAATGTCTTTGATATCTGGATATTGACTTGTATCCCACTGTCTTGCTAAATTCATTTATTAGGTTGAACAGTTTTTTTGTGGAATCTATAGGATTTTCCATGTGCACTATCAAGTCATCTGCAAACAGTGACAGTTTTGTTTTCTCCTTTCCAATTAGTTGCCTTTTATTTCTTTTTCTTATCCAATCTCTGTGGCTAAAACTTCCAATACTATACTGAATAGAACTGCTGAAAGCAGACAGCCTTGTCTTGTCCCTGATCATAGTGGAAAAAAGTTTAGTTTTAGCCCATTGAGTATGATGTTGGCTGTAGGTCTCTCATATATTGCCTTTATTATGTTGAGGAATGCTCCCTCTATTTCTACTTTTCTGACTGTTTTTATCTTAAATGGATGCTGTACTTTATCGAATGTTTTTTTATGTCTGTTCATATGATCCTGTGATGTGATGTATTACATTTACTGATTTGCAAATATGGAACCATACTTGCATCCCTGGGATGAATGCTACTTGGTCATGGTGTATGACCTTTTTAATGTGTTGTTGGATGTGGTTTGCCAATATTTTGCTGAGGATTTTAGCATCTATGTTATTCAGTAATATTGGTCTGAAGCTTTCTTTCTTTGTTGTGTCTTTATCTAGTTTTGGGGTTAGGATAATGCTGGCTTCATAAAAAAAGTTTGGGAGTCTTCCATCATTTTGATATTTTTGAATAGCCTGTGAAGGACAGGGGTTAGCTCTTTCTTAAATGCTTTGTAGAATTTTCCTGTGAAACCATCTGGTCCAGGGCTTTTCTGTGACGGGAGTTTTTTGATTACTGCTTCAATTTCATCTGCTGTTAATGGTCTTCTCAGGCTTTTTGCTTCTTCTTCATTTAGTTTTGAAAGATTACATTTTTCAGGACATTTGTCCATTTTACCTAGGTTTTCAGATTTCCTGGGGTACAGTTCTTCATAGTAATTCCTTAGAATATTTTTTATTTCTGTGATGTTAGTTGTAATCTTTTCTTTTTCATTTCTGATTGTGTTTATTTGTGTCCTCTCTCTTTTTTTTCCTTGATGAGCCTGCCAAGGGCTTGTCGATTTTGTTTAACTTTTCAAAAAAAACCGGCTCCTGAATTCATTGATCCTTAGAATTGTGCTTTTGGTTTCTATGTCATTTAATTCTGCTCTGATCTTGGTTAATTCCTTCCTTCTACTTGCTCTGGGCTGTCTTTGTTGTTCCTCGAGTTCTTCTAGGCATAGGGTTAGGTTGTTAGTTTGAAATGTTTCTATCTTCTTTAGGTAAGCCTGTATTGCTATGAACTTCCCTCTCAGGACTGCCTTCACTGTGTCCCATAAGTTTTGGACTGTGGTGAGTTCATTTTCATTGTTTCCAGAAACTTTATTATTTCTTCCATAATTTCATTCTTCACCCATTAATTGGATAATGGCATGCTATTCAATCTCTATAATTTTGAGTGCTTTGGTGTTTTTGCTTTGGGGTTGGTTTCCAGTTTCAGTGCCTTGTGATTAAGGAAAATGGTTGAAATGATTTCAATTTTCTTGAATTTGTTGAGACTCATTTTGTGTCCTATCATGTGGTCTATCTTTGAAAATGTTCCATGTGCATTTGAAAAGAATGTGTATTTAGTTTCTTTGGGATGAAGGACTCTCTCTATATATCAGTTAAGTCTATTTCATCTAGGGCATTGTTCAATGCCACAATGTCTTCGTTGATATTTTGTTTGGAAGATCTGTTTATTTTTGACAGTGGTGTGTGAAGGTCCCCAACTATAATTGTGTTGCTGTCAATATCTTTCTTGAAGTCCTCTAAGATTTTCTTTATATTTGGGTGCTCCTCTGTTGGGTGCATATATATTTACGATGTTAATGTGTTCTTGGTGGATTCTTCCCTTGAGTATTATTAAGCGACCTTCTGTGTCTCTTTTTATGGCCCCCTTTTTGAAGTCTATTTTGTCTGATATGAGTATTGCTACCCCGATTTTTTTAAAATAATTCATTTGCTTGAACAATTTGTTTCCAGCCCTTCACTCTCAGTCTGTGTAGGTCTTTTGTCCTGAGGAGGGTCTCCTGTAGGCAGCATATGTGTGGGTCATGCTTTCTTATCCATTCAGCTATTGTATGTCTTTTGATTCTATCATTTAATCTATTTACATCTAATGTTATTATTGATAGGCACTTATTCATTGCCATTTGTGTACCCGAGTTCCTCTCTGTCTCTCTTTTCCTTCCTTTCCTTAAAGCAGTCCTTTTAGTATTTCTTGTAGAGCTGGTTTGGTGGAGGCATATTCTTTTAGACTTCTTTTGTCTTGGAAGCTCTTTATTTGGCCTTCTATCTTGATTGAGAGCATTGCTGGGTAAATTAGCCTTGGTTGGAGTCCTCTGGTTTTCATTACTTGTAATATTTCTTGCCATTCTCTTCTTGCTTGGAGCATTTCCATTGAGAAGTCAGGAGCCCTTATTGGGCTTCCTTTTACATTACTTCCAGTTTCTTTCTTGCTGCCTTTAGGATTCTCTCTTTATCTTGGATTTTTCCATTTTAATTATGATATGTCTTAAAGTGAGCATCTTTGGGTTCCTCTTGATTGGGACTGTTTGTGTTTCCTGGATTTGTGTCACTTTTTCTCTCATTAAATTAAGGAAGTGTTCCATCATGACTTTTTCAAATAGGTTTTTTATCTCTTGCTCTTCTTCTCCTTCTGGTATCCTTATTATTCAGATATTATTATATTTCATATTGTCTTGAATTTCTCTTAATCCCTCTTCATTCTTTCTGAGCCTCTTTTCCTTTTCTTGGTCTTTCTGGGTGTTTTTTTCTACTTTGTCCTCTAACTCGCTGATTCGATCTTCTGCATCATTGATCCTGCTTTTGATTCCTTCCGCTGTGTTCTTCAGTTCATAAATTATACTCTTCATTTCCTCCAGCCCTTGTTGATAGTTTCTATTTCCTTTTTCATGTTGACATGGTTTGCATTGAGTTCGTTGTAGTTCCCCTATAGTTTCTGGTAGCTCATTGTGAGCTCTTTGAATTTCCTGAAAACCAGTGCTTTGAATTCAATATCTGATAGCTGACTTGCCTCTATTTTACCTAGCATTCTTTCTAAGGCTTCCTCTTTTATTTCATTTGGGGATTGGTTTTTGTCTTCCCATTGTTTGTGAAACTCTTCTTGTTAGCTTTAGCTTGAAGAAGCTGCATGATTAAAGTGATTAAAATGATTTGTTCTGGCTCCCTGGGTTTATGGTGTGAACTTCTATGGTAGAATACCTGTGAGATTCAGTGGTGTGGTCTCCTTGATCTTCCAAGCTCACGGGTCTTGGGTTGTCCTCTAAGTTGGCTCTGTGTTTGTCTTTGGGTTTTGATCATGTTTGATTCTCCTTTTGTGGGTCCTTCCCACCAGTTGTTTAACTGATGGTCTCTCTCTCCACCACCCATTTTAATTTGTTGTGCTGGTGAGGGAAAATTTGTGCTGAAGCTAGTTCTTTCCTTTGTACAAGGTTTTGAGGATTCTCTTTTGTTATTGTTCAGTTGTTTGTACTGAGTAGTTTCTCCACTATTTAGTTGTATTTCCAGATAGGTCCTGGATTGAGGTTTGTGTGGTTTCCACTCCTTCAATCACCTTCTTCTGTTGTTATCTGTTAATGGGTTTTTTGTTGTTGGGTTTCCTCTTCCAGTGGGTATCCTGGTGTTCACTGCTTTTACCTTTTACTTACTCTTTTCTTTTTTATCAGTTGGAGGGGAAGGCCAAATGATTTATGGCAGCAGGAGAGTATTTTGTGATATTTACATTAGTAATCAGTAGAGAAGAGATCCTTTGGCTATGTATCGTGTTAACCATGATCTCCAGCCCAACTAGCCACTTTTAAGAAAGGATGGAAAGAAGATAAGACTCTTGTTGGGGAGTGAAGGATTTTGAGTTTTATCTAGAAAGGAGTGATATTGTGGGAGGTCAGATTCTGAGGTAAGGTGAGAGTAAAGGATAGTGAATAGGTGTAGTGTATGAGAGAATAGAGTTAACCACTATAGTAATAGAGTTCAGGAAACTGAAGTGGGCTGATCAGTTCAGGAAACTGATCAGCGCTAAGATCTGGGAGGGGTGTTGGGAAGTATTTATAATTGTATGGAACAGCTACTATTTACAATAATATTAGCTGTTAGAGGTAATAGCTAATTGTTCCTCTGTTAATATTAGAGGAACAATCATATGACAGAATCTATGTGATCTGGATAACATGAATAGGCGGTATAGAACTTTGAGTAGTGTGCGAAAGGAACACAAGTAATGTGAAGGATAGAAAATTAGAAGTACACTGTGGAAGAGAAAACAGGGGAAACCTGTCAAATGACACAATATAACCAGCCAAGCAAAGAAGACTATACAGAAAGAAGAGGAATATGAAAATACTATTTAAAAAAGATGTAAGAGTAATGAAAAAATAATAATACAAACATTCAGTAGTTTGTAGTTTCTCTTCAATAGCAAAGTGAAATTTGTCTCACTGTTTCAACTGTTGGGATGCCGCCTCTTTGGGTCCAATTCTGGTCTTTTCACAGTTCCAAGTTTTTGGTCTCACTTGTGGGTATTAAAAAAAAAGGCAAGAGAAGGGAGGAAGAAGAGAAACATTGGAAAGAAAGGAAGCAAGAATAAAGCAAGAAAGAAGAAAAGGGAGGAAAAAGGTATTGAAAGATAAAGCAATAATGAAAATAAAAACAAATAAAAATTACAAAATAAAAACACAAATAAATGTTTTTTGCTGGTTTCAAACTGGCCAAACTGGTTTTTCTGGTCTTGCTGGCTGCAGCAGTCTGAGGGATGA
This sequence comes from Sturnira hondurensis, assembly GCF_014824575.4. NCBI lineage: Eukaryota > Metazoa > Chordata > Mammalia > Chiroptera > Phyllostomidae > Sturnira > Sturnira hondurensis. The sequence continues at coordinate 7,291,164 of NW_028073935.1, read as the reverse complement.
TTGGTGCAGCCTTTCTCCCTTCCTGATGTGCGCTCAGCCAGTCTTGCAAGCACTTTCCCAATAGCTAGTCTAGTGTCTCTCTCCAGCGCCCCAAGAGAAGGATCCAGGTCTTCTTTAGAGCGCTCTTTCCTCCGGGATCATTGCCATGGGCTGGGGTGCAGGTACGCATCCTTACCTGGCCAGGCTGCCTGGGTCCCGTGGGCTTGGGCAAGAACCCTTCCCAGTGCTGTGGGAAACACAGGGACTTCCAAGCAACCCGATTGCCGGAAGCAACACAGGGATTGCTGGCCGACTGGGTGGGGAGTAAGCCCAGCGGCTGTTGCAGGAGAATCCCCCAAACAGTTTTATTTTTGAGAAATTCCTCCTACTCAAGCCTGCTGCTCAGTACAACCCAATTCTCCAGCCAGACTGGTGATTATCAGGCTTAGTGTGACTCACTGCAGAACTCTCAACTCTCCCAAGTCTCCGACCACACACTCCACAGGTGATTATGGCCCTTGTGCATTTGCCTCTTTGTCCTTACTCCCCTCTCTGCAACTTCAAACAACGAGGTCTCTCCTGGTGCTGCTCAAATCATGCTTGGCTGGGGAGGGAGGGAGCAGTCGACCCGGTTCTCTCCCAAGGACTCTGGCAGGCTCTCAGCTCCTAAAAAGTTTGTGGTAGACCCAGCATCAGGCACTGGGTGCGGGAGGGCGGGGGGCAGGTCCAGGACCTGGGGCTACAGCCCTGTCCCCATGCTGGTCCCTGGGACCTTATTGTCCTGCAGCAGTCTCCTTATCATCTTGTTTTTCAGTGTCCACTACAATTTCTGCTCTCTTATTTTTATATATGCTGGGGTACTGTTGGCTATTTGCTCTGTTCCTCCATAGATCACCCAGGTTTTTCTCTTGTATGTAGGGGGAAGTGGAATCTGCTCTCTCCTACTCAGTCACCATCTTCCAATGTCAAAGAAAATTTTATTAGTTCACTATTTCCTTTTGCTGTTGATATAAGTTATGCTTTAAACTAGAATTTTATTTACAAACTATATTTCTAATACAAAGTATCTTATTTTTGAAATCAATTTTTTTCTGATTATAAAAGTAATATACATGTACTGTGGAAAATTTTAAATAGAGAAAGATGGATAATGTTTGATTAAAGTGTCAATTAGTCCTTATCAGCTTGTATATAAACTAAGCTTTGGAAGGAAGGTGCAGAGATTTATTCACTTTGCTGCCATTTGGGACAGCTTCAGTTATGTCTCATAACCACTTTGAGTTGTAAAAAAGATTGGGAAGATGAATTTTTATCATCTCTAGACTCTGGGAGCTGGGATTGGCTATTGAATGGGATGTGTACAGTGATACAGTTGTGAAGCAAGAAAGGAGCCTTGGACTTCAGACATTCAAGAGATTTGGATCCAAGATGTAGGAGGAGCAAGAGGAAGCTATACTAACCTCCTCCCAGGACCAATATGGAATTACAACTAAATCGTAGAGAAATCATCTAGAATAACCAATTAAACACTAGCCGGAGAGAAGCCTTTATAACCAAGGGCAGACAGAACAAACCACTTCACCACCATATGACTGGCGGGAGTGTAGAGGAGACATGAGAGGGCTGGCTGGGTTGGCAGCAGCTGAAGTGCTGGAGGGATATTTCAGTGGCTGGGGGTTCTTCTTGAGAAGTGTGCATTAAAAATCCCAAGCTGGGCTCCCCAGTTTATAGCTTCAGAGCCACAAAATAACCCAAATAACATCTAGCTGTGAAAAGCAGCAGCTATTTTGTCCTCTGGAGATATAGAGAGCCTCTTAAAGGGTCAAAACACAAAATTTCATTTGCAGCTACTTACTCTGGGTGCCAGCAAAGGGAGGGCAGAGTGGATTAGAGACACTTGAGGAAAGTTTTTTGTTTGTAGCTCTGGGGAGAAAACTGTAGGAACATCCACCAGGATCCATGTACTGAGTCATATCACAAACTGCAAGAGCCATTACTCTCACAGTGAGCACTCCTCTCTGAAGGGTATCAGCCTGAGGGGAAACAACAGCCCCACCTACAGGAATTACTTTGTTCCACCCTGTGGTGCTTAAACCAGGCTGCAGATCACAACTTGATTATATTAACAACATTCCTTTAACAGCTGATTAGTATTAACAGCTAAGGGAGAAATTATAAAGCAGTCAAAATGGGAAGAGAAGGAAACAGATCTCAATTGAAAGAACAAGTGAGTTTTCCAGAAGAACTAAATGACATAGAATGGAGGCAAGCAATTTATTAAAAAGAGAGTTTAGAGCAGGGGTGTCAAACTTATTTTCACCAGGGGCCACATCAGCCTTGCAGTTGCTTTCAAAGGGCCAAAACAGTTTTAGGACTGTATAAACCTAACTACTCCTTAACTCTTAAGGAGTTGAAATTACATTTGGCTCTTTGAAGACAACTGTGAGGCTAATGTGGTCCCTAGTGAAAATGAGTGTGAAACCTTGGTTTAGAGTAATGATTATAAGGATACTAAAATCATGAAAAATCACATAGAAACAATAAAAAAGGACCAGTAAAAAATAAAGACTGCAACAACTGAAATAAATAATACACTGGAAGAAATAAACAGTAGGGTAGATGAAGCAGAGGATAGAATCAGTGTTTTGGAAGACAATATAGAAAGAAGACAATATAGAAAAAAACACCGAGGTAGAGTAGCAAAAGGAAAAAAATAAATTGAAAAAATGAGCACTTAAGAAACATTTTGGACAACAAGAAGCATAACAACATCTACATTATGGGAATATCAGAAGAATAAAAGAGTGAGCAAGGGAACAAGAACCAATTTGAAGAAGTAATGATAGAAAACTTCCCTAATTTGGTGAAGGAAAAAAACACACAAGTCTGGGAAGCTCAGAGAGTCACAAATAAGTTGGATCCAAAGAGACCTACACAGGGATACATCATAATTAAAATGACAAGGCTTAAAGACAAGGAAAGAATACTAAAAACTGCAAGAGAAAGGCAGGGAGTTACTTACAAGTGAGGACAAATTAGTCTGGAATTTGATTACTCAATAGGAGCATTTCAGGCTGGAAGGGAGTGGCCTGAAATATTCAAGGTGATGTTAACCAAGGAACTACAACCAAGGCTACTTTACTCAGCAAGGCTACCATTCAAAATCAAATAAGAAATAAGGAGCTCCCCGGATAAGAAAAAGCTAAAGAAGTTTGTTAGCATCACACCAGTACTGCAACAGATGTTAAAGGATTTGCTTGAAGGAGAAGAAGAAGGAGGAGAAGGAGGAGGAAGAGGAGGAGAAAGAGAAAAGTCTAACAGTTAAATGGTACTGCATGTGTATCTATCAGTAGTTACCTAAAACGTAAATGGCTTAAATGCTCCAACCAAAAGATAGAGGGTAACTGAATGGATAAGAAAAGACCCATATAAATGCTACCTCTAGGAGACTCATCTCAGATCAAAAGATACACACAGAGTAAAAGTAAAGGATTGAAAAAATACATTTCATGCAAATGGAAAAGAAAAAAAAGTGAGTTAGCAGTACTTATATCAAATAAAATAGACTTTAAAACCAAGACTGTAGTAACAAACAAAGAAGGACAGTACATAATACTAAAGGGAACAATCCAACAAGAGGATATGACCCTAGTAAACATTTATGTACACAACATAGAAGTATCTAAATATGTAAAGCAAATCTTGATGGACATAAAGGGAGACACCAACAAAAATATAGTCATATTTGGGGATTTTAATATCCCATTGATGTTGGGGACCACTCTATGTGGTTTTGGAGATTAGGCTTGTGAGAGCACGCCCTGAAAGGGGCTAGTAAGTCTTCCTGGAAAACCAGGTAATGCAGGTGTCAGGCAAGACCTGGCTGTAACACCAAGGGTTTCCATGAGAATCAGGAAATGTATATTTTATGCTAACACCTTGCTCTTCCTAGCATAGCCCTATTGTTGCAAACCAGATGTCTAAGTTCAAGGCACAAGTTGCAAACTTCTCATCTTATGAAACATGTCTTAACACCATCTGGCATTGGCATGACTAACAGACCCTGACTATAACATCTGTCTGTGTTCCTTTAATTGTTATTTATAGATAATACCTGTTTTTCTATGACTAGAGGCTTTTGATATGGATTTATGACCTATGCATGTATGCTGTATACCCCTACACATACCATTCCCAATAAAAGCCATTCGGAAGAAGGGCTTAAAGCATTCCTCACTAGAGGGAATCACCACCCATTTTCTCACCAAAGAACAGGATTATGTCTGGACAAACTCAGTTCTCATCCACGACAGCCAGAAGAGCTCTGCTGGAAGGGGCATCTCCTACACATTGACTTCAGTGGATAGATCTTTCAGACAAGAAATAAACAAGTAGATTGAGACCCTAAATAACAAACTAAAGCAGATGGATTTAATCGATATTTTTAGAACATTTCACCTCAAAGTAGAAGAATGTACATACTTTTCAAGTGCATATGAAATTATTTCTAGAATATACCACATGTTAGGACACCAAAAAACTCTCAATACATTTAGCAAGACTGAAATATCAAGCAGCTTCTCTGACCACAATACTATGAAAATAGAAATCAATAACAAGAACACTGAAAATCATCTAAGACATGGAAGCTAAATAACATGTTATTAAACAATGAATGGTTTAATAATGAGATCAAAGAACAAATCAAAAGATACCTTGAAACAAATGAAAATGAGGACACAATGATCGAAAATTTGTGGGACACAGAAATCAATCCTAAGATGGAAATGCATAGCATTACAGTCCCATCTAAAAAGAATAAATAAAGTTCAAGTAAACAAACTACTTCACACTTAAAGGAACTTGAAAAAGAACAACAGACAAAGCCAAAATAGTAGAAGGAATGAAATAATAAAAATTAAAGCAGAAATAAATGAACTAGAGTCTAAAAATGATTTAAAAGATCAATGAATCGAAGAGCAGGTTCTTTGAAAATATAAAACAGATTGACAAGCCTTTGTCAATCACACTTACCAAGGTAAAAGCAGGTTCACCAAGGAAAAAAAAGAAGTGATACAAATTAATAAAATCAGTAATGAAAGAGGAGAAATAACACATGATGTTGTGGACCACTCTGCCTGGTTCTAGGGATTGTAACTCTACCCCCTGTGGCTAAGGATGAATGAGTGACCTCTGGAATTCGAGCTGCAGGAGACAAAGCTTGTCTCTGGTAGCAAATGCTGCCTCAGTTTCCTCCACGCCCCCAAAGCATGGTTGGAAGTCCTTGACCACCAAGACCCCACAGAGGAGGGGCAACCTAGGCCATACACGATCACTTGGGAGGGCATCATGGAAGAACTCAGGGGGGGCTGCAACAAAGAGGGAGCAATGGACTCTCGCCCCCACCCCCAGCTTTGACAAAGCCTGAGTCCCCATGTACTCTGAGAGATGCATTTCCTGGCTCCAATCCCCTTAAGCCTGAATACCTGTTGGAGAGGGGTGCAGGTCCTTGTCTTGCTAGAGCGTGTCCTGGGGAAAAATCTGGCATCACAAAGACTTCCTGATAAACCTGTGAAATCTGCTCTGCTAAGAGTGCTTTCATTCATGTGTTAAGGGTTTGAGCAGGAAACCCTAAAACTCTGCTCCTGAAAGACTCAGACTCAGACTAAGCCCTCAGATTTCTTTGATTCTTGCCACCTTGTATGCCTGTGTATTACAATCCAATAAAAGCCCCTGGAGAAGGGGGCTCAACACCTTTTTCCCTGAGAAACTGGCCACTGCTCAATGCCTTTTTCCTCTGGGAAACTGGCCACCTATCCTCCCCAAAATGATCACATCAAGTCTTAGTCATGTTTACTCTCATCCATGGCACACAGGGGGATTTGCAAAGAAAGTTGCCCCCACAACATGACACCAAGGAAATACAAAGGATCATAAGAAAATATTATGAGGAACATATTTTTAAATATTATGAACACCAAAATATTATGCCAACAAACTGGACAACCTGGATGAAAAGAATAAATTCCTAAAAAGGTACAATCTTCCAATACTAAATCAGGAAGAATAAGAGAATCTGAGTAGACAGATTCTACTAATGAAATTGAAATTTCATTCTATCTAATGAAATTGAAGCAGTAATAAAAAAAATCCCAATGAACAAATCCCTGAACCAGATAACTTCACAGGTGAATTTTTCCAAATATTCCAAGAACTAACATTTCTCAAACAATTTCATGAAATTCAAGAGGAGGGGAGGCTCCCAAACTCATTTTACAAGGCCAGCATTATCTTAATTCCAAAACCAGATAAAGACACTACAAAGAAAAAATCATAGGCCAGTATGCCTGATGAATATAGACACTAAAAACCAACAAAATACCAGCAAACTAAATACAGCAATGAGTCAAAACACAGGAACACCATGATCAAGTGGGATTTATTACAGGAATGCAAGGTTGGAACAACATTTACAAATCAATAAATGTGATTCATCACATAAACAAAGGGAAGGATAAAAACCACATATCCTATCAATAAATGCAGAAAAAGCTTTTGGTAAAATCCAGCACCCATTTATGAAAAAATTCAGCAAAATGGAGTGGTGTAACATAGCTGAACATAATAAAGGACATGTATGACAAACCTACTGCCAGCATCATACTCAGTGGGCAAAAACTACAAGCATTCCCCTTAAGATTAGGAACAAGACACAGATGTTTGCTTTCACTTCTGTTAATCAACATAGTACTGGAATTCTTCTCATCTGATTGCCACAGACAAGAAGTGATAAAAGGCATCCATATTGGAAAGAAGAAGTAAAATTGTCTTCATTTGCAGATGACATGATACTGTACATTAGAACCCCAAAGATTCCACCAAGAAACTATTAGATCTAATAAATAGCTCCAGCAAAGTAGCAGGATACAAAATTAATATATAGGAATCCATTGCAGTTTTTGATGCTATAACATATTAACAGAAGGAGAGATTAAGAAAACAATCCAATTCACAATTATTTAAAAAAAGAATAAAATACCTAGGAATAAACCTAACCAAGGATGTAAAAGACCTGTACTCAGAAAATTATAAGACATTGAAGAAAGAAACTGAAGAAGATAAAATAAATAGAAACATACAGTGTTCATGGATAGGAAGAATTTACATCATTAAAATGTCCATACTGCCCAAAGCAATCTATAGGTTCAATGTAATTTCTATCAAGATTCCAGTGATGTATTTCACAGAACTAGAACAAATATTAGAAAAGTTTATATGGAGCCACAAATGGCCCAGCATAGCAACAACAATTCTGAAAAAGAACAAGGTTGGTGGCATTACACTACTAATATCACACTGTGCTGTAAGTACATAGTAACCCAAAGAGCATGATACTGGTGTGAAATCAGACATATAAGTCGATGGAAAAGAATAGAGAACCCAGAGATAAACCCACACTTTTACATCCAATCGATATTTGGCAGAGACCGCAAGCACATACTATAGACTAAAGACAGTTTATTCAATAAATGGTGTTGGGAAAATCGAACAGGTACATGCAGAAGAATGGAATTGGACCACCTGCTTACACCATGCACAAGCATAAATTCAAAATGAATCAAAGACTTAAACGTTAGACCCAAAACCATGAAAATCCCAGAAGAAAACAGAGGTCGCCAAATCTCAGACATTACTTGGATACATCTTTTTTATCAGACATATCTCTTCAGGCAATGAAAACAAACAAAAAATGGAACTTCATCAAACTAAAAAGTTTTTGCACAATAGAGAAAATTGCCAACAAAATAAAAAGACAACCCACAGAATTGGAGAACATATTGACCAATACATCTATTAAGGGGTTAATATACAAAATTTATAAAGTACCTACAAGACTCAACACCAAAGATTCAAATAAACCAATTAAAAATATGCAAGGTACCTGAATAGACACTTCTCCAAGAAGGACATACAGATGACCAATAAATATATTGAAAGGTGCCCAATGTCATTGATCATCAGAGAAATGCAAATTAAAACCACAATGAGATACCATCTCAAACCTGTCAGAATGGCTATCATTGATAAATCAAAAAACAAGTGCTGGCAACAATGTGGAAAAAGGGGAACCCTTTTTCACTACTGGTGGGAATGCAGATTGGTGCAGCCACTGTGGAAAGCAGTATGGAGATACCTCAAACAATTAAAAGTGGATCTGACTTTTGACCCAATGATCCCAATTCTGGAGATATAACTGAAGGAACCCAGTTTGAAAGGGCATATGCACCCTTATGTTCCTTTAAGCATTATTTACAATCATGAAAATATGGAAGCAGCCCAAGTGTCCATCAATAGATGAATGCATAAAAAAAGGGGCATTTACAGAATGGAATTCTACTGGGCCATTAAAACAAGGAAAATTTCACCCTTTGCAACAGTGTGGATGTACCTGGATAATGTTATGCTAAATGAAATAAGCCAGTCAGAGAAAGACAAATACCATATGATTTCACTCATATGTGGAATCTAATGAACTAACAAGCAAAACAGAGACAGACTCATAGATGGAGAGCAGATGACAGCTAGTTGGGGATGGTGGTTAAGGGTTGGAGGAAATGAGCAAAAAGGAAAAAGAACTCATGGACGTGGACAACAGTCTGGTGATTGCTGGAGAGAAGGGAGTATAAGGAGACTAAATGGTAATAAAAAATACAATAAAGACTGACTAAAAAATAAATAGGTAAAGGTAAAATGAGGAAGTACAATAACTTAGTTCTAATTTCCATGTGCTATTCACAGTTAATATTTTAAGTATTTATCTTGTTTTTTAGATTATTATATATTTTCATAAATAAGAAGCATTAATGTACACAATGCTATTATATACTTATAAAAATTTAACAGTATTCTTTGAACATTTGCCATGTTATTACAAGTTCTCCTAAAACATTCTCTTTTTAAATGTATAATATTGCATTGTATGGACTCAGTTTCTTTGAAATTTATGATGTTTTACAGGTTTTAATACACAAACAAATATTGCTATGCATAAATCTTTGACTCGTCTGTTTATTGCATGCCACACTTTAAAACAGAGGCATGTTTATTTCCTTATTTTCCATAAACTGGATTTTATAAGTATTATGGTTAAGTAACATAATACTGACAGTGTGAGATTGGAGACTGACAGTGTGAGAACTAGAAGCTGATGATCTAGAGATTCCAAAAACTACTGTGTCCAATTTGGACAGAGGATCTTGGCATCAAATATATCATGGTAAAATTTGTTCCATGGTTTCTGTTAACAGAGCAGAAGGAATATCATGCTGCAGTTGCTAACCACTTGATTCAAACCACTACCTATCAATAAACCAGATTTCCTCAAGAAGGTCATAACTAAAAATGAATGGTGGGTCTATGGCTATTATTTGGAAGTGAAGGCCTAGTTGTCCTAGTGGAAGTCTCCCGGTTCTCCCATCCCAAAGAAGGCATGGCAAAGTCACAGAAAGACAAGAACATTTTAACTGTGTTTTTTGATTGGAAGGTGTTGCCCATCACAAGCATACTCCCCCAGGCCAAATAATTAATAAGGAGTATTACCTCAATGTTCTTCATGGGTTGAGAGATGCAATACCAGGAAAATGGTTGCGGCTATGGGCAACTGGTGATGGGCAGCTTCATTATGACAACGCATCTGCTCATGCATCATGTCTCATGTGGAGTGTTTTGGTAAAACACCAAATCACCCATGTGACTCAACAGCCCCATAGCCTATTTGGTGCCCTGTGACTTATGGCTTTTCCCAAAACTAAAATCACCTTTGAAAGGTAAGAGATTTCAGACCATCAGTGAAATTCAGGAAAATATGATGGGGTAGCTGATGGCTATTCCAAGAAATTCTTTTGCAGGGTGTTTTGAACAGTGGAAGAGAACCTGGAAAAACTGTGTTGGGTCCCAAGGTGCCTACTTGGAAGGTGTCATGCTGCTTTCATTGTCAACGAATGCTGAGGCATTCAATGAATGCTGAGGCATCATTGTCCTACGTATGTTTCTTTTTCCTTGTATCTTCTTCAATGAATGTCTTTTTTAATATTACAAGGTTAGATACATTGTGGACAGACCTTATACAAATGGGTCTGGCTGATGGTACCCATGCTTGAAACCAAGTTATACAATTTGACACTTAAAGGTGTGATATGAACTTTACATGCTATAGAAATTTTAAAGAAAAAGAGAGTGGTGTATAGATTGCATATTCCTGGATGGCTCCTAGGAGGCAGTTGAATGTATGTCATTTCTATGGGACAGCTCAGCTTTACTAGGGCAATACTTATATCATCACAGTAAGTATTAAGCAGAAAAGGAGAGAGGAAGGAAATTTTATGACAGGGAAAGAGCAAGAGTTTCTCAAATAATTTGGCTGGTAAAACTTTTCCTCTACATTCTCTGAATACTCTTACTTCTATCTGAAGATATTTCTCTGAAGATGGCTAGGCCAGAACCAAATGCCAAATTCTGAGCCTAAAACAAACTTCTTTACTTCTCTAGCAGTGAAAAATCAACAAGAAAAACTTGGATTATTACGAGACTGCATATCATTATTGTCATAAAATTTTGCAGTGTGATTGCTTATGTAGACACTATCAATAGTATATCACAGTCAATTTGTATGGTAAGTTAATAGTCACTTTGTTCCCATATTATTGAGAGGAAAGCATCTAAAAGATTTTAAATGACATTATTAATGTTATATGAAAATTGACACATGGAGTTGGTAATAGTTTGTGAAACTCAGTGATCATGCACCTGAATATATTTACTGGACAAAGATTGCTGAGGCAAAAATGAAGTCGGGCTGAGAGATGGAAGACTTGTGTCAAACCAGAGTGATCCCATTACCCTCAGAATGGGTCTCAGCCTTGTTTTCATGAAGTCATGTGGTGAGTTGGTGAAGACACCATTTTTGTCTACACTCAGGATAATGTCACAACTCACTTGGCATGAAGAACCTCAAAGAACTGAAAATGCCACTTAACTCTTAGAGCTTGGAATTTTGTTCCTTTGTGTCCAAGGTGAGGCAACTTTGGAAGTTGATGAAGCCCCTTGAAAATGTATAAATTTTTTTGCTTTTTTTTTCATTCTTTATTTTATTGTTCAAGTACAGTTGCCTGCCTTTTTCTCCCCACCTTACTCCACTGATTCCACTCCCCTTGGTTTTGACCATGTGTCCTTTAAAGTTGTTCCTGAAACTCCTTCACACTTCCCGCCTCACCTTCATCCTTTCCCATCTCCCCTCTGATTACTGTCTGTTTGTTCTTAATTACAATGTCTCTGGTTATATTTTGCTTGCTTCTTTGTTTTGTCGATTATCTACTTAAAGGTGAGATCATATAGCATTTGTCTTTTACCAACTGGCTTATTTCACTTAGCATAATGCTTTCCAGTTCCATCCATGCCGTTGAAAGTGTAGAAGCTCCTTCTTTCTTTCTGGAGTATAGTATTCCTCTGTGTAAATGTACCATAGTTTTCTTATACACTGATTTACTGATGGGTACTTAGGTTGCTTCCAGCACTTGGTTATTATTAATTGTGCTGCTATAAACATTAGGGTGCTTTTGGATTGGTGTTTCTGGGTTCTGAGGATGTAATCCCAGCAGTGGAATTGCCAGGTCAAAAGGCAGTTCCATTTTTAGTTTCTGAGGAAATTCCATATTGCTTTTCAAAGTGACTGCATCAGTCTGAAATCTCACCAACAGTGCAGCAGGGTTCCCTCTTTTCCAAATCCATTCTGAAATTCATTTGTTGCTTTGTTTATGATGGCCATTCTGACCAGTGTGAAGTGGTAATTCAGTGTGGTTTTAATTTGCATCTCTCTGATAGCTAGTAATTCTGAGCATGTTTTCGTATGTCTCTGGGTCCTCTCTATGTCCTCCTTGGAGAAGTTTCTATTCAAGTCCTTTGTCCATTTTTATTTTTTTTGTCTTTTTAGAGTGGAGTCATGTGAGTTCTTTATATATATTTTGGAGATCAAACCCTTGTTTGAGGTACCAATGGGAAATATATTTTCCTATACAGTTGGTTCTCTTTTCATTTTAATGCTGTTTTCTTTGGCTGTGAAAAAGCTTTTTATTTGGATGAAGTCCATGTGTTTATTTTTTCCTTTATGTCCCTTGCTTTAGAGGACATATCAATGAAGATGTTGCTGCATGAAATATCTGAGATTTCCCTGCCTATGTTCTCTGGAACTTTTATGGTGTCACTGCTTATACTTAAGCCTTTTATCTGCTTTGAATTTATTTTTGTGTATGGTGTAAGTTGGTGATGGAGTTTCATTGTTTGTGTGTAGTTGTCAAGCTCTCCCAACTCCATTTGCTGAAGAGGCGATTTTTACTCCATTTTATGTTGCTGCCCACTTTGTCAAATATTAATTGACCATGGAGAGTTGGGTTTATTTCTGGGCTCTCTATTCTGTTCCATTGGCCTATGCGTCTGTTCTTTTGTCAGTACCAGGCTGTTTTTATTTTAGTGGCCTTGTAAAACAGTTTGATATCAGGTGTTGTGATCCTTTCTACTTTGTTCTTCTTTCTCAAAATTGGTGCAGCTATTCAGGGTTGTTTATGGTTCCATATAAATTTTTGAAGTGTTTGTTCTATGTCTGTGAAATATGCCATTGGTACTTTGATAGGGATTGCATTGAATCTATAAATTGCTTTGGGTAAGACCAATTTGATGATATTAATTCTTTCAATCCATGAAGATGGTATATGTTTCCATTTGTTTGTGTCTTCCTTGATTTCTTTCTTCAGTGTTGTGTAGTTTTCTGAATACAGGTCTTTTACTTCCTTTGTAAGGTTTATTCATAGGTATTTTATTTTTCTTGTTGCTATATCATACGGGATTTGTTTCCTGATTTCTGTTTCTGATATTTCATTGTTGGTATACAAAAATGCCTTTGATCTCTGAATATTGACTTTGTATCCACTGTTTTGCCAAATTAATTCATTAATTTAATAGATTAGGTTGAGCAGTTTTTTGGTGATGTCTATAAGATTTTCTGTGTACACTATAATGTCATCTACAAACAATGACATTTTTTCCCTTCCTTTCCAATTTGGATGCCTTTTATTTCTTTTTCTTGTCTGATTGCTATGGCTAGGACATCCAATACTATGTTAAATAGAAATGATGCAAGTGGGCAGACTTTTCTTGTTCTTGATATTAGTGGGGAAAAGTTTAGTTTTTGCCCATTGAGCATGATGTTGGCAGTAGGTTTCTTGTCTATGACCCTAATTATGTTGAGGAATGCTCCTTTTATTCCCATTGTGCTGAGTGTTTTAATCATAAATAGGTGCCAAACCTTATTAAATGCCTTTTCCACATGTATTGATGTGATCATGTGATTTTTGTCTTTGCTTTTGTTTGTGTGATAGATTACATTTATTTGCAAATATTGTACCACCCTTGAATCCCTGGGATGTATCCTACTTGATTATGGTGTATGAACTTCTTAATGTGTTGCTGGATGCAGTTTGCAAATATTTTGTTGAGGATTTTAGTATCTATGTTCATTAGTAATATTGGCTTGAAGTTTTCTTTCTTTGTCATGTGTTTATCTGGTTTTGGGATTAGGATGATGCTGGCTTCATAAAAAGAGTTTGGGAGTCTTCCATTTTCTTGGATGTTTTGGAATAGTGTGTGAAGGATAGGGGTTAGCTCTTCCTAAAATGCTTTGTAGAATTTTTGTATGAAACTATACAGTCTAGGGCTTTTGTGTGTCAGGGATTTTTTTTGATTACTGCTTCAATTTCACCTGCTGTTTTTGGTCTGTTCAGGCTTTCTGCTTCTTCTTTCAGTTTCAGAAGATTGCATTTTTCTGAAAATTTGTCCATTTCACTTAGGTTTTCAAATTTATTGTCATATAGTTCTTCACAGTAATTCCTTATAATCATTTGTAAATACCATAAAGTATGAGTTGTAATTTCTTCTATTTCATTTCTGATTGTTGTTCATTTGGGTCCTCTTTTTTTCTTGATGAATATGATTAAAGTGTTGTCAATTTTATCTTTTCAAAGAACCAGCTCTTGAATTTATTGATCCTTAGAATTGTTCATTTGGTCTGTGTGTCATTTAATTTTGCTATAATCTTGGTTATTTTTTATTTCTACTTGTTCTAGGCTGCCTTGTTGTTGTTCCTCCAGATCTTGTAGGTGTGGGGTCAGGTGCTTTATTTGAAATGTTTCTACCTTTAAATTTTTTTTAAATTTAATTATTGTTCAAGTACAGTTTTTCATCCCCCACTCCCATCCCAGCCCACCCCCCTGTGCTCCCCACCTCCCTCCCATTTCCACCCCCCTTAGTTGTTCTCCATGTGTCCTTTATACTAGTTTCTGTGAATCCTTCCCCTTTTCCCCTGAAATTCTCTCCCCTCTAGTCCCTGTCAGCCTGTTCTGAATTTCAGTGTCTTTGGTCATATTTTGCTTGCTTGTTTGTTTTATTGTTTAGGTTCTAGTTAAAGGTGAGATCATATGGTATTTGTTTTTTACCCCCTGGCTTACTTTACTCAGCATAATGCTTTCCAGTTCCATCCATGATGTTGCAAAGGGTAAGAGCCCCTTCTTTCTTTCTGCTGCATAGAATTACATTGTATAAATGTACCATAGTTTTTTGATCCATTTATTTACTGATGGACATCCAGGTTGCTTCCAACTCTTGGCCATTGTAAATTGTGCTCCTATGAACATTGGGGTGGATAGGTTCTTTTGGATTGGTGCTTAGGGTTCTTAGGATATAATCCCATCAGTGGATTTGCTGGGTCAAAAGGCAGGTCCATTTTTAGTTTTCTGAGAAGATTCCGTACTGTTTTCCATAGTGGTTGTACCAGTCTGCAATCCCAGCAACAGTGCACTGGGGTCCCCCTTTCTCCACAACCTCTCCAACATTTGTTATTTGTTGCTTTGTTTATGATGGCCATTCTGACCAGTATAAAGTGGTATCTCATTGTGGTTTTAATTTGCATCTCTCTGATAGCTAGCTATATTGAGCATCTTTTCATGTGTCTCTGGATCCTCTGTATGTCCTCCTTGGAGAAGTGTCTGTTCAAGTCCTTTCCCCATTTTTTTAAAATTGGGTTGCTTGTCTTCTTAGAGTGGAGTCAAGTAAGTTCTTTGTATATTTTGGAGATTAAATCTTTGTGTGAGGTATCATTGGCAAATATGTTTTCCCATACAGTTGGTTGTCTTTTTATTTTAATGCTGCTTTCCTTAGCTGCGCAGAAGCTATTTATTTTGATGAGATCCCATTTGTTTATTCGTTCCTTTATAGTCCTTGCTCTAGGGGACATATCAGTAAAAATGTTGCTGCATGAAATATCTGAGATTTTCCTGCCAATTTTCTCCTCTAGGACTTTAATGGTTTCACGACTTATATTTAAGTCTTTTATCCACCTTGGATTAATTTTGGTGTATGGTGTAAGTTGGTGCTCTAGTTTCATTTTTTTGCAACTAGCTGTCCAGTTCTCTCAGCACCATTTGTTGAAGAGGTTATTTTTACTCCTTTTTATGTCATTGCCCCCTTTGTTGAATATTAATTGACTGTAGAGAGTTAGGTTTATTTCTGGGCTCTCTGTTCTGTTCCATTGGTCTATGTGCCTGTTTTTGTGCCAGTACCAGGCTGTTTTGATTACAGTGGCCTTGTAATACAGTTTGATGTCAGGTATTGTGATCCCCCCTACTTTGTTCTTTCTCAAAATTGTGGCTGCTATTCGGGGTCTTTTATGGTTGCATATAAGTTTTTTAAGTGTTTTTCCTATGTTTGTGAAATATGCCATTGGTACTTTCATAGGTATTGCATTGAATCTGTAAATTGCTTTGGGTGGTATGGACATTTTGATGATGTTAATTCTTCCAATCCATGAATACGGTATTTTTTTCCATTTGTTTGTGTCCTCCTTGATTTCTTTCTTCAGTGTTGTATAGTTTTCTGCATACAGGTCTTTTACCTCCTTGGTTAGGTTTATTCCCAGATATTTTATTTTTCTTTTTGCTGTATCAGATGGGATTCTTTTCTTGATTTCTGCTTCTGCTGATTCATTGTTAGTATATAAAAATGCCTTTGATTTCTGAATATTGACTTTGTATCACTCTGTTTTGCCTAATTCATTTATTAGTTCGAGCAGTTTTTTGGTAGAGTCTATAGGATTTTCCATATACACTATCATGTCTTCTGCAAACAATGACAGTTTTGTTTCCTCCTTTCAGATTTGGATGCCTTTTATTTCCTTTTCTTGTCTGATCACTGTGGCTAAAACTTCTAATACTATATTGAAAAGAAGTGGTGAAAGTGGGCAACCTTGTCTTGTTCCTGGTCTTAGTGGAAAAGCTTTTAGCTTTTGTCCATTGAGTATGATGTTGGCTGTAGGTCTCTCATATATGGCCTTTATTATATTGAGGAATGCTTCCTCTATTCCCATTTTGCTGAGTGTTTTTATCATAAATGGGTGTTGTATCTTATCAAAAGCTTTTTCTGCATCTATTTATATGATCATGTGATTTTTGTGTTTGCTTTTGTTTATGTGGTGTATTACATTTAGTGATTTGCAAATATTGAACCATCCTTGCATTCCTGGGATGAATCCCACGTGGTCATGGTGTATGATCTTTATAATGTATTGTTGGATGTGATTGGCCAATATTTTGTTGAGGATTTTAGTGTCTATGTTCATGAGTGATCTTGGCCTGAAGTTTTCTTTCTTTGTTGTGTCTCTACCTGGCTTTGGAATTAGGATGATGCTGGCTTCATAAAAAGAGTTGGGGAGTTTCCCATCATTTGGATTTTTTGGAATAGTCTGTGAAGAATAGGGGTTAGCTCTTCCTTAAAAGCTTTGTAGAGTTCTCCTGTGAAACCATCTGGTCCAGGGCTTTTGAGTGATGGGAGTTTTTTGATTACTGCTTCAATTTCATCTGCTGTTATTGGTCTGTTCAGGCTTTTTATTTCTTCTTCATTGAGTTTTGGAATATCATATTTTTCTAGAAATTTCTCCATTTCTTCTAGGTTTTCAAATTTCTTGGCATACAGTTCTTCATAGTAATTTCTTACAATCCCTTCTATTTCTGTAGTATCAGTTATAATCTCTTTTTCTACCTTTTTCAGATAGGCCTGTATTGCTATGAACTTCCCTCTTGGGCCTGCCTTTACTGTGTCCCATAAGTTTTGGATTGTTGTGAGTTCCTTTTCATTTGTTTCCAGAAACTTTTTGATTTCTTCCTTGATCTTATTCTTGACCATTTATTGTTCAATAGCATGTTATTCAATCTCCATGAGTTTGGTTGGTTTTGAATTGTTTCCTTGAAATTGCTTTCTTGTTTCAGTCTCCTGTGGTCAGAGAAAATGCTTGATATGATTTCAATTTTCTTGAATTTGTTGAGGCTTTTTTTTGCATCCTATCATGTGATCTATCTTTGAAAAATTTTTGTGTGCATTTGAAAAGAATGTGTATTTTGGTTCTTTGGGATGATAAGTTTATGTCAGTTATGAGAGTCTATATCAGTTATATCTATTTGATCTAGGGCGTTTTTAATGCAGCTATATCTTGTTAATATTTTGTTTGGAAGAGCTATCCATTTTTGATAGTGGGGTGTTAAAATCCTCTACTATAACTGTGTTGCTGTCATTATCTTTCTTGAAGTCTCCAAAATTTTCATTATGTATTTGGGTGCTCTTATACACCCAAGAGTTGGGTCAGGGTCAGGGTCCGACAGGGCCCAACTCTTCTCCCTTCTCTAGGTGTTGCCACACTCTCCAATTTCTCTGGTAATGACCTAGCCAGCATCCATAGTCCCAGTGATGTATACTGCCTCTGTGTGTCCTCAACTTCGTCTCTATTCTCTCCAGCAACTTTCGGCATCCAGGTCCCTCCTGGTTCCTAGCTGCCCTCACTGCTCTCGTAGGGGAGGGAGATGGTGTTCTAACTCCCTTCCAAGTATCCTGTGGCAGGCACCAGGCAAGGGACCACAGTATCGAGGTCCCTGCACAGATCCCAGGGACCTTAGCATCTCAATGCAATCTTACCACCATCTGTTTTTCAGTGTCCTCTACAACTTTTGGCCTCCAAACTTCATATAAGCTGGGATTCTGTTGGCTGTTCACTCTGTTTCTCAGAAGATTGTCTAGGTATTCCATCTGGGCACTAGGAGAACTGGGCTCCACTCCCACATACCTCACTACCATCTTTCATCTCCCTGTATAAAATTTTTGAAAAGTTCAGAGGGTATGGTGGTGGGGAAGGAAGTCAAACTTGCAATGTCATATGTGATTCCAAATAGGTGAAGAGCCACAGTTTCTACCAATATTATCATGAGGAGAAGATTTTAAGTACAAGGCTGTCATTTTTTTAACCTAAAGTAAAAATATGTTCCTATTTTCTGAACCATAAATGGAAGAAATAGCAAATGCAGGGTCTAATACAAATACAGTGTTTTTATTTGTTTTAATTGAGGCTCTATGACAACACCTTGACCATGGTGAATATGAGGTTTTAACAGAACCCCTTCTCTTTTTCAGGTCTCAGTCCATGGTCCACTGACATCTCAGATCCCAGCTCCTGAGCTTACACAGACAGAATAGAGACCACACCATGGCTTCTGTCCTCTAGGCACTAAAAGTCTAGTCTCAGAAACAGACATAGGAGCTCATCATCTCAATAAAAGGTTTGGGTGGAGAACAAATTTTTGAAAACAAAAACTTCTGTTAAAAGCATTTCCTCTTTTATGAGTTATGCCAACTTTATATTTTATAAGAAGATTACTGAGAGTCATATTTAATATTTAAAAGCATTTAAAGATTTTCTACATAGTATTTCTACTAATATAACCTGTTTTAGGATTATAACTCCTGGAATAAGTGATTTTAGAGAGTCCAATTTTTACACAGCAGACATTCTGCTCACACAAGATTTTTCAGTATAGTAGACAGTCTGTCAAGTGGTAGGCTGGGCCCACATTACATGACAGGGCTTGGGTTTAAGGAGAGATTCTCAGCAGCCTTTTAGGTAAATTAGTATAGGAACTCAGTGAATGCTACACAAATAAAAAGTGATGGCTTAATGGATAGGTACACAGATAGGTTTCAGAGGATGGGACTTCTAGAACAGAGGTGTCAATTTTGATTAACACAGAGACAGACAGTGACGTTTGCAGGCCAAAAGCCCTAGAGGACATGTACTAATTAATATTCTGTTGTTTGCCATTCTGAATAGAAACAAAAGGAAGACTAGATTTTACACTCTGAAACCTTCTCTTCCTGAGTAATTAGGTCTTCAAGAAAAGAGTCATATCAAAGCCAGAACATCGATGGCTGAGCCTTTCACACTGGCCTCTTTGTGGAGACCCAGAAAGGACAACTTCACAGATGATGCATTTCTGATAACAAGCAGCACTCTGGTGGAATAGAGATAGAAACATTAGGCAGCACTGGATCTGTGAACAAGAGGCTTTGGAAAGGTTAATATGTCATTTAATTCAATAAATGTGTCACTTTCCAGGTGTTTAGGTCACTCTGGTTTGACATTAATCTTCTGTCATTACACTTGGTTTCATGTACTGGAATCAGAGATTTTCTGTTGATATTGAGGCCCCAGTTCTGTGACAAACAGGTGCTGTTGTAGATTCTGTGGTGTGCCCTCAAGGTTGACTTGTGGTAGCTTCTGGCTCAGTCTTTCTCTGTGAATTGTCTCAGTGAAGGAAGCTGCCTCACTGCACATGGCCTCCCAATTGCAGATGGCAATAGCCTGTTCCCTTTGCCTCAACTTATACTGCTCTGCAGGGTCATTGAGCTCCATAGCTTCCTGCGGGTCCTCCATCTCTACTGTATCACAGTTGAACTCCCTCCTGCCTCCCTCACCACTCACAGGAATTGTTCCCATGCATATCCCTCAATAAACCTCCTCCTCTATCGTAATCTCAAAGTCTGTGAGGAGTTATTGACATTTATATGGAACACTAGGGAGCGCTCACTGAGGTGGCCACTGTAAATTCTTGTGGACTGAGGGAGAGCGAGCTCAAAGGCCTTAGGGAGGGACAGCTGTCAATTTGATAGATAGCAAAGAGGCCTCGGGGACCAGTGTGGAGCCAGTGATGAGGAGAGTGACAGGAGAACAGGTCAGCACAGACCTTTGTAGAGACTTTGGAATCACAGTGAAGACTAACTTTTAGTCTGTGTGAGAGGGGAAGTCATTGTGGGTTTGTGCAGATGGGCACCATAGTCCAATTTATATTTTAACTAAAGTTCTCTGAATATAAACTGCAGGGCAAATCACAAAAGAAAGGAGTCAGGTGTTGTGGAGAGGCTACTAGAGCAATTCCAGCAAGAAGTGGTGATAAAGGTTTGGTGTTGGGAGGTGACAATGAGAGTGGTGAAAAGTGGGCAGACTTTTTTTTTTTTTAAATAACATCCTTACCTTCCTGAAAGGATTCTATGGGCTGACTCTGCTTGTTGGCATCCTCTGCTGGCTCACTGTGAACAAACTGAAGATTATACAGATTTTCTTATTAGGTACAGAGTGTTTCCACAAACTGACAGTCTTGGGTTGGGTTTTCCAGGGGTAGACATTGAGACAAGCGTTCCTGTGAAGGTGATTTATTGGAAAATGCTTTAAGAAAATTGCTGTGGTAGAGGAATGAGGAAGTGTAGGGTAAATAACTGTCCCAGTATGCCCATGACCAAGAAATTTCCAGAATGTAGAACTTTCAGTGGTAAAATTGGGATGGTCCTGGAAAAACCAGAGTAGCCAGTCACTGTAGCTGAGAGAGGAAGAGAAGACCAATCAAATATGCCACTAGCAAGGCCCCACAGAAGGTGACTATAACTCAAATGCTGGGTATAAATGAGCTGCACCACTTGTCTCTTAGTGAAGGGCTATCCCCCAGCTTCCTGGGTGTTTCCTATTTTCCTTCGACAGGCTAAGTGGGTCTGGTGGACTAAAGACAGTCAAGGAGGGGCAGGAGCTGGCAGTTTGGAGGGAAAGGCAGAAGATCCTTGTGTACAAAGCCCTGGTATAAAGTACAGCCTGGGCAGCACCTTCTTTTATGACTTTTGTGGATGAAAAAGGTTCTATAGAAGGTAACTTCACAGAGTGATTTGATTATAAATTCTTAATGGGGCTTGTCGTGCCCCAGCACATAATTTCTTTAATAAAAGGTTTATCTTTGTCCCAAGCCAGCCCTGTCTAATGTTTCTATGAATCTAGGTTAACACACCTTTGAAATTTTTTTTTCTCAGACCCTTTGGAAGTATAACCCTCAAGAGAGCACATAATTTTAACTATCCTGTAGTCTAATTCCTGAGTTCATTCTCCTGCCTCTATGCAATGTTCAAAATGCACAAAAGGAGCAACAAACTTATCTATTTGAAACATTTATCTCAGTCTTTTGAGATCTTGCTATCCTCTGATTCAAATAATTTTTTAACAAAAATTCTCCACAAGTTTGGACATTCTTACATTGACACTCTTCACTTCAGCAAATCCAGGATAAAAACACACGTTGCCTCTAATGATTTTTCTTAGACTCCAGGAAATTCTCTGAATGCTGAGAAACTGAATAATCCTTTGTTTTATTTGTTTTTGTTCCCTGTACTAACTGCTTGGTACAGTTGCAACCTCAAACCCCCTAAAGAGCAGGTTAAGTGTCCCTGGTCAGGATATTGTCCAGCACCTCCCACAGTGGAAACACTCCTGGATGGAAATTCTGCTAGAGGAGAGGAAAACGGAACCTTCAAAGGATACTCCTAGCTGCAAATATTGACTCACAAATAATAGAACCTTCTTGTTAACTTCCACTTGAAACACAGTTGACACAATGTCATCATCATGACTCTTCTTTGAAACACTCCTAAGGATACTACTGGTATTTTCAGCCTTTATGGCAATTTATCATTAGGTAACCAGTTTTATACAAACAGACATGTACAGCTTCCAAGAAATGCTTCAGTTAATTTGTGTCTTTCTTAATTTCTCTCTTCAGTGTTGTGTAGTTTTCTGGGTATGGGTCTGTTACATCCTTAGTTAGATTTATTCCTAGATATTTTATTTATTTTTTGTTGCTATAGCAAATAGGATTTTTTTCCCTGATTTCTGTGTCTGATATTTCATCGTTGGTGTACAAAATGCCTTTGATTTCTGAATATCGACTGTGTATACCACAGTTTTGACAAATTCACTTATTAGGTCAAGTAGTTTTTTGGTGGAGTCTATAGGATTTTGTTATCTGCAAACAATGACAGTTTTACTTCCTTGTTTCTAATTTGGATGTCTTTTATTTCTTTCTCTTGTCTGATTCATGTGGCTAGGACTTCTAATAATATGGTGGATAGGAGTGGTCAAAGCGGGTATCCTTCTCTTGTTTCTGATCTTAGTGTGGGAAAGCTGTAAGTTTTTGCCCATTGAGTATGATGTTGGCTGTAGTCCTATCATATATGTCCTTTATTATGTTGAGTAATGCTCCCTATATTCCCACTTTGCCTAGTGTTTTTATCATAAATGGGTGCTGTACCTTGTCAAATAATTTTTCTGCATCTATTGATATCATCATTTGATTTTTGTCTTTTGTTTTGTTTATGTGATATATTACATTTATTGATTTGTGAATGCTTTACTACCTTTGGATCCTGGGATAAACTCTACTTGATCATGACGTATGATCTTTTTAACATATTGCTGGATGTGGTTTGCCAATATTTTGCTGAGGATTTTGTTGTCTATGTTCATCAGAGATATTGGCTTAAAGTTTTCTTTTTTGTTATGTCTCTACCTGGTTTTGGGATTAGGATGATGCTGGCTTCATAAAAAGAGTTTGGGAGTCTTCCATCTTCTTGAAAGTGTTGAAATAATCTGTGAAGGATAGGAGTGAGCTCTTCCTTCACTGCTTTGTAAATTTCTCCTCTGAAACCATCCAGTCAAGGGCTCTGTGTGTCAGGAGTTTTTTTATTATTGCTTCAATTTCATCAGCTGTTATTGGTCTGCTCAGGCTTTCTGCTTCTTCTTCATTAAATTTTAGAAGATTATTTTTTTCTAGAAATTTCTTCATTTTACCTAGGTTTTTAAATTTCTTAGTGTATAATTCTTCATAGTAATTTCTTACAATCCTTTGTATTTCTGTGGTATCAGTTGTACTCTCTCCTCTTTCATTTCTTTGGGTTCATTTGGGTTCTCTCTCTCATTTGGGTTCTCTCTCTCTTTTTTTTTCTTGGTGAGTATGCTTAAAGGCTTGTTGATTTGGTTTATCTTCTTAAAGAACCAGCTCCTGAATTCATTTATCCTTAGAATTGTCCTTTTGGTCTGTGTGTCATTTAATTCTGCTATGATCTTGGTTATTTCCTTACTCGCTCTGGCTCTGGACTATTTTTGTTATTGTTCCTCCAGATCTTGTAGGTATAGGGTTTGGTGGTTTATTTGAAATGTTTCTATCTTTTTTAGGTAGGTCTGTATCATTATGAACTTCCCTCTCAGGACTGCCTTCACTCTGTACCATAAGTTTTGGATTGTTGTGAGCTCATTTTCATTTGCTTCCAGAAAATTTTTTATTTCTTCCTTAATCTTATTCTTGACCATTTATTGTTTAATAGCATGCTATTCAATCTCCATGAATTTGAGTGTTTTTTCCTTGAAATTGATTTCTAGTTTCAGTCCCTCGTGGTGTGAGATGTTGCTGGATATGCTTTCAATTTTCTGGAATTTGTTGAGGCTTCTTTTGTGTTCTGTCATGTGGTCTGTCTTTGAAAATGTTCCATGTGCATTTGAAAAGAATGTATATTTTGCTTCTTTGGGATGAAAGTATATATCCATTTGCTCTAGGACATTGTTCAATGCACAATATCTTTGTTGATATTTTTTTTGGAAGATATATCCATTTTTGATAGTGGGGTATTAAAATCCCCTGCTATAATCACACTGCTGTCATTTTCTTTCTTGAAGTCCTCCAACATTTTCTTTATGTATTTGGGTGCTCCTTTGTTGGGTGCATATATATTTACAATGTTTATGTCTTCTTAATGGATTCTTCCCTTGACATTATGAAGTGACCCACTGGGTGTCTTTTTATGGCTCTTTTTTAAAGTCTATTTTGTCTGATATGAACATTGGTACTCTGTTTTTTTTTTTTTCTGTCCATTTGCCTGAAATATTTGTTTCTAACCCTTCACTTTCAGTCTGTATAGGTCTTTTGTTCTGAGGTGGATCTCTGGTAGGCAGCATATGTGTGGGTCATGCTTTCTTATCCATTCAGCTCTTCTATGTCTTTTGACTGGGGCATTTAATTCTTTTACATTTTTGGTTATTATTGATAGGTACTTATTCATTACCATTTTTCATACCTATTTTTCTCTCTCTCTCACTGTTTTTCTTCTTGTTCTTAAAGCAGATGCTTCAACATCTCTTGCAGGGCTGGTTTGGAGGAGGTATATTCTTTGAAGCTTCTTTTGTCTGGGAAGCTCCTTATTTGGTCTTCCATTTTGACTGAGAGCCTTGCTGGATTAGAATAGTCCCAGTTGCAGTCCTTGGTTTTAATTACTTGGAATATTTCTTGCCATTCTCTTCTGGTTTGGAGCATTTCCATTGAGAATTCAACTGCTAGTCTTATTGTAGCTCCCTTGTATGTTACTTCCTGTTTCTCCCTTGCTGCCTTTAAGATTCTCTTTTTGTCTTGTAGTTTTGCCATTTTAATTTTGATACATCTTGAAGTAGACCTTTCTGAGATCCTCTGGATCAGGACTCTCTGTGTTGCCTGGATTTGTGTGACTTTTTCTTTCACCCAATTAGGGCAGTTTTTCATCATTACTTTTTCAAACTGGTTTTCTATCCCTTGCTCTTCTGCTTCTCCTTCTAGTGTCCCTATTATACGAATATTATTATGTTTTATATTGTCTAGTATTTCCCTTAACCCCTTTTTATTTTTTCTGAATCGCTTTTCCTCTTCTTGGTCTTTCTGGGTGTTTCTTTCTACCTTGTCCACCAGCTCACTGGTGCAATTCTCTGCTTTATCTAGCCTTCTTTTGATTTCTTCTACTGTGTCCTTCAATTCAGAAATTGTATACTTCATTTTCTCTTGGCCCTTGTTGATAGTTTCTATTTCCTTTTTCATATTGATATAGTTTGCCCTGAGTTCTTTGTTGTTTCCCTGTAGTTTTTGTTAATTCTCTGTGAGCTCATTGAAGTTCCTGACAACCACTGCTTTGAACTCAATATCTGAAAGTTGACTTGCCTCTATTTCATTTAGCATTGTTTCTGAGGCTTCCACCTTTCCTTTCATTTGGGGGTAGTTTCTTTGTCTTCCCATTGTTTGTGAGACTCTTCTTGTTAGCCTTCTTAAATTGATCTGTTCTGACTCCCTGGGTTTATGGTGTAAACTTCTATGGTAGAAGACCCTGTGAGATTCAGTGGTGCAGTCTCCTAGGTCTCCTCAGCTCTCTGGTGTTGGGCTGTCATTTATGTTAGCTCTGTATGTCTTTGGGTTTTGATTGTTGTTGGGTCTTTCTTTGGTGGGTCCTTCCCTCCAGTTGGTTTACTGAAGGCCATTCCATCCACTATGTCTTGTATTCTATTGTGCAAGTGTGGACAGGTTGTGTTAAGGGTGGTTCTTCTGTCTGTACAAGGTTTTGAGGCTTCTTTCTTGCTATTGTTCAATTGTTTGTTCTGGGTAATTTCTCCATCATTTAGTTGTATTTCCAGATCGATCATGTGTGGAGGTTAATTTGGCTTCCACTTCCTCCTTCACCTTCTTCCATTGTTATCTTTTGGTGATTCCTTTGTTGGTTGGTTTCCTCTTCCGGCAGGTATACTGGTGTTCACAGCTCCCACCTACTCTCTTTTGTGATCACTTAGAGGGGGAAGGGAAAATGGTTTAAGAGAGTGGGAGTATATTCTATGGTATTTAAAGTAACAACCCATAGAAAAGAGATAAAAGATCTTTGGGCTATGTACAGTGCTAACCATGATTTTTCAACCAACAAGCTACTTTTTAGAAAGGGTGGAAAAAAGATAAAACTCTTGTTAGTTGGAGGAAGATTTTTGAATTGCATCTAGAAAGCAGTAAGCTTGTGGGAGGTCAGATTATGAGTTATACTGAGAGTAAAGAATAGAAAATAGGTGTAGTTTGTGAGAGAATAGAGCTAGTCCAAACAGTAATAAAGTTCAGGAAAAAGTGCAGTGAGTTAAGATCTGGGAGGGCTGCTGTATAGTATTTACAAATGTATGGAACAGCTATTATTTACAATAGTAATTGACCAACAATTATATGACATAATCTATGTGGTAGAAGTAACAAAAATAGGAAGTACAGAGCCCAGAGCAGTGTGCTTCTGGAACACAAGTGAAGTGAAAAATAGAAAATTAAAACTATGCTAATAATTAGAAAACAAGTGAAACCAGCCAAACAATGTAATTTAACAAACTAAGTGAAAAAGACCAAACAGAAAGAAGAGAAATAAAACATACTAATATAATAAAAGATGTACAAATAATGATAATACTTTCAATAATTTACAAGTTCTCTGGAGTAGCAAAGTAAAATTTGTCTCACTGTCTCAGTTGTTGGGATGACCTCTCTCTGGGTCTAACTTTGGTCCTTTCACAGCTCCAGGTTTTATTGTCTTACTTTTAGGAATTAAAAAAAAGGAAGGAAGGAAGAAATAATAAAGGAAGGGATGAAGGAATTAAAAAAAAAAACAAAGAAAGAAGGAAGTAAAAAGGAAAAGAGGCCTTCTTCTGGCTTTAAACAATCCAAGTCAGTTCTGTTGGTGTTCCTGGCTGCAGCAGGCTGGTTTTACTTTTCTCCTTTCCTGTGGTTGTGTGGGCCACACTCTTGGCAGTTTCCTAGCCTCTAGCCCAGTTCTTCAGTTCACTGCTGGGCCCCTAGTGCCCTTCTGTGACTTATCTATGTCTTAGGTCCACCAGCTGTGCTTTCCTCGAGGTTCACTAATTAGGGGCAACTCACATACTACCTTCTCACTCTTTGTTGTCCTAGATGCTAGGGACTCTGAAAGTCTCTTCAAGGTAGTTCAGCCGCCCCCCGCCCTCCGACTGAGTTAAGTCTTCTGGGGATTGCTGACTCCCTAAAACCTGCTACACTCCTCTGCAGGGGCATCTCCACCTTTCTCTTAGAGAGCCAGTGGGTCCTGAAGGGTGGGGGCGCTACTGTGACTGTGACTGCCTCTGAATTGGAGCATGAGTCTCCTCTGCTGCTCCCCTTTGGGGGCATCGGGTTGGGCTCGAGGTGCCATTGGGCGGCAGAGTCAGGTGCGCTCTGTTTCAGGGGCTATGGGCGTGAGGACTCAGCCTCTGCTGCTGGGGAGGGATGGGCTGCAGCTGGGCCACGAGGTCAGGTTTGTGCTGTCCCTAGGTCTTTGGTTGTGAGCATTTGTCCCCGGCCACTGCTGCTGCAGCAGCTGTAGCGGCAGTGTGAGGTTCTTTCTGTCCTGGTGCTGCGTGAGTGAGTACTTGGCCTCCACTGGTGCAGCAGAAGCACAGTCGCTGGGCGGCAGTGTCAGGTGTGCAGTGGCCTCCACTGCTGCGATGGCAGCCGCATCAGGTGGGGTGCAGTTGGGCCAGTTCATGCCACTGGGGTCATGGGCATTGTTGGGGCACTTCGCTGCTGTGGCTGCGGGTAGAGGCACAATTGCTGCCCTGGGAGCAGAGGTAGGCCATGGCTGAGGCTGCGGAGGCTGCATGTGCTGGGGACGCACGGGCGGCCCCTCAAGGAGAGTTTCCTAATCAGGCGCTGAGTGTCTCTTTTTCTTTTTGAAAAATTCCTTCTATTTAAGCCTGCTGCTCCGAACAAGCACCTGGCCTCTCACATAGCACAACTCTCCAAACAGACCAGGGACTGACTGGGTCAGGGTCCCAAACAGCCCAACTCTTCCCAGCCTGCACCCACAGTTTCAGCAGGTGCACACCGCCCCTGTGTGCCACTTCACCCTTATTCCCCCCAGCAACTTCAAGCCTCCAGGTCCATCTCAGTGCTGTTGAAATCTTGTTTGGCAGGGGAAGGAGCCAATGACCTTTCTCTTTCCCAAGAATTCTGGAGTAGACCCAGCAGGTGTTGGACCTGGTGCTGGAGCCATCCTGGTCCCTGTGCTGGTCCCAGGGACCTTATTGTCCTGAAGCACTCCTTACTGTCAAATTTTTTAATCTTCTGTACAGTTTCCGGCTCCAATCTTCATATATGCTGGGATACCATTTGCTGTTCATTCTGTTCCTCAGGAGTTCAGCTAGGTGTTCCACCGTGTGGAGAGGGAAGTGGACTCTGCCTCCACCTATCTTGTCACCTAAATTTTCAATATTAACCCCTTATCAAATGTATCATTGGCAAATATGTACTCCCATTCAGCGGATTGTCCTTTCATTTTGTTGATGGTTTCCTTTACTATGCAAAAACTTTTTACTTTGATGTAGTCCCATTTGTTTATTTTTTCTTTGCTTCATTTGCCCTAGGTATAAGTGAAACATAATCAACAAAACAAACAAGCAAGCCAACTATAACCAGAGACATTGAAATAAAGAACAAACTGACAGTAAACAGAGGGGAGGGGGGAAGGAGGTAATGCGGGAAAGAAGGAGAGTCAAGGAACCTGTATAAGGGACTCATGGACAAAGCCAAAGGGGGGAAGCATTGAAGGTGGGAAGTGGGGATGAGTGGGGTGGGGGGAAGTGGTAGTGGGAAAATGGAGACAACTGAACTTTAATGATAATATAAAACAGAAATGAGAAAGACTAAAAGAAATATTGTACTGACAGATGTTCAAGAGTTTACTGCCTATGTTTTATTCTAGAATTTTTTATGGTTTTGACTGTAATATTTAAGCCTTTAATCTATGTTGAGTTTATTCTTGTGTATGGTATAAGAAGGTTGTGTAGTTTTCTTTTTTACATATCTATCCAATTTTTCCAACACCATTTATTAAATAGACTATCTTTACCTCATCATCAGTTTTTGCCTTCTTTGTCAAATATTAATTGACCATTAAGGCATGGGCTTATTTTTGGGCTCTCTGTTCTGTTCTATTGATCTATATGTGTGTGTGTGTGTGTGTGTTTTCCCCACCAGTACTGTGCTGTTTTGATTACTATGGCCTTGTAGCATAGTTTGGTATCAGTTCTTCTAACTTTTTTCTTCTTTTTCAAAATTGCTGCAGTTTTTCTGGGTCTTTGTTGTTCCATATAAATTTTTGGAATACAGATTCTAGTGCTGTGAAATATATCATTGGAATCTTGATAGGAATTGCATTGAATCTCTAGATTGTTTAGGGTAGTTTGGACATTTTAATGATGTTAATTCTTCTTATCCATGAATGCAGCATATGGATAAGTACACTTATTTGTACCATCTTTAAATTGTTTCTTCAGTGTCTTATAAATTTCTGCATACAGTTCCTTTGCATCATGATTAAATTTATTCCTACATATTTTATTTTATTTTATTTTATTTTGGGAGGAATTATGAATGTGATTGCTTTCTCAGTTTCCCTTTCTGATAGTTAATTATTGATGTATAGAAATGCAACTGATTTATGAATACTTATTTTGTATCATGCTACTTTACTGCATTTATTGGTCAGGTTTAGTATTTTGGTGAGATCAATAGGGCTCTCTCTATATGGCATCATGCCATCTGCAAATACAGTTTTACTTCATCCTTTCTAATTCAGATGCCTCATTTTTCTTCTTGTCTGATTTCTGTGGCTAGTACTTACAGTACTATTGGCATGGCCAAAACATCCACATAATTTTTTTCATAACAACCACATTTTTCTTTTTCAACAAAAACTTCATTTATTTGTATGTTTTGAACATGTCAACAATCTCCTGCTATTGGTTTCTAGTGGGTGGAGGCCAGGGTTGCTGTTAAGCATCTTCCAACACATAAGACAGCCCCACATTAAAGGATTATTTTGCCCAAAATGTGAATAGTACCAAGAAACTTCACAAACCACTTTGGACATTCTTGATCAGTCACAACACTTTCTCCATACACTGCACAAATCTTTTGTTTGTATGTATATACATATGTATGTATGTATGCATGTATGTATTGTGTTTCAGTTGAGTTTTTACCTTTCTTGAAATAATATAGCAAAATATGCCAAAAATGTTGCATATTTTCTTCCATATAGCTTGAAAAAATATTAAAATGGCTGTACAAAAATTCACCAATTTTGATGAACTTTTAAAAATACATGCTGATATGACAGCTGTCATAATACAATCTAACAAAAAATTTTTTGAATGAAGTTAAGAACAACTAAGCATTACTACAGCCATCTTATGGAACAAATCAAAAAAGCTTTTTTCCAAACTCATATGTTGAATAAAAGTGGTGAAAATAAAAATCTGTCTTGTTCCTTATCTCAAGGGAATCACTTGTAGTTTTGGCCTACTGAATATCATGTTCACTTTGGGTTTGTTATATAAAGCCTTTATTATGTTGAGGTATGTTTCCTTGATTTACACATAGCTAAGGGTTTTTATCATTCATTTCACTTCATGAAGTGAATGATAGATTTTATCAAATGATTTGTTTACATCTACTGATATGATCGTGTGGTTATTATCCTTCCCTTTGTTTATGCGGTGTATTATGTTTATTGATTTGCAGACATTATAACAAGCTTTCATTCCCCAAATAAATCCCACTTGATCATGGCATATGATGTTTTTAATATATTGCTGCATCCAGTTTGCTAATATTTTGTTGAGGATTTTAACATCTACGTTCATTGGGGACATTGGTCTATAATTTTGCTTTCATTGTAGTGTCTATCTGGTTTTGGAAGTAGGATAATGCTAGCCTTGTAAAATGAGCTTGAGAGTCTTTCCTTCTCTTGAAATTTTTGGAATACTTAGAGAAGCAGATGTATTTGTTCTTTCCAAAATATTTGGTGAAGTTAATCTATGAAGGCATTTGTTCCAGGACTTTTGTTTTGGGCGAGTTTTTTGATTACTACATCAATCTTACCAGTTTAAATCAGTCTGCTCAGATTCTCTGATTCTTCTTGATTCAGTTTTGGAAGGTTGTATGTTTCTAGGAATTTATCATTTCACCTAGGTTATCCAATTTGTTGACATATAGTTGTGTGTCAACTATATGTATGTATGTATATATATATATATATATAATCAAATTTATATATATTTGTTATATAAAATCAAATATATACAACCTTTCTATTTCTTTGATGTCAGTTTTTTCTCCTCTTTTATTTATGATTTTATTTATTTGGGTCTTCTCTCTTTTTTCCTGATGAATCTAGTTAAAAGTCTGTTAATCTTGTTTATCTTTTTCAAAGAACCAATTCTTGATTCCATTGATCTTTTGTATTTTGTTTAGACTATCTTGGCTCTGATTTTTATTATTTTTTTCCTTCTATGCACTTTGGGCTTTGTTTGTTGTTCTTTATTTTTTTAAATAATGTATTGATGGAGCTGGAAAGCATTATGCTGAGTGAAATAAGCCAGGCAGTGAAAGACAAATACCATATGATATCACCTTTAACAGGAATGTAAACAGCAAAATAAACAAGTGGGCAAAATGTAACCAAAGACACTGAAGTACAGAACGTGCTGACAGGGTCCAGAGGGTAGAGGGGAGGGAAGCACAGAGTAAAAGGGGATGGACTCACATGAATAAGTATGAAGGACACATGGACAATAACTAAGACGGGGGACGGAAATGGGAGGGGGTGGGGAGCACTGGGGGGGTGCAGGGCTGGGAATACAAGAAAGAAAACTGTACTTGAACAAAAGTTAAATAAAAATAATAATGTATTGATTTATTGTTACACAGATGGAAAGGGAAGGAGAAAGAAAGGGAGAGAAACATCAGTGTGAGGTTGTCTCTCACACACACCTCACTGGGGACCTGGCCTGCAAGTCAGTCTTTTGCTCTGAGTGGGAATTGAACCAGTGACGCTTCAGTTCACAGGGTGGTGATCAGTCCACTGAATCACACCAGCCAGGGAAAATTTGTTGTTCTTTTTCAATTTCCTTTAAGTATAAAGTTAGACTGTTTATTTGATATTTGTCTTATTTTTTGACATAGACATATAACACTCTGAATTTTCCTCTTAGGACTGCCTTTGCTGTTTCCCACAGATTTTTGCTTGTGTTCTCATTTTCCTGTTTCAAGGTCTCTTTTGATTTCTTCTTTGATCTCATTCTCAACCTTCATATTTTAGTAGCATGTTATTTACCTACATATATTTGTGTTTTGTGTTTTTTCTTGTTTCATACCATTTCTAGTTTCATTTCATTGTCGTCAGAGATGATGCTTGCTATGCTTTCAATTGTTTTAATTTTATTGAGTCTTGTTTTGTGTCCTAACATGTAGTTTGCTCTAGAAAATGTTCCTTCCATGTGCATGTGGGAAAAATGTATATTCTGCTGGTTTTGTGTGAAATATTCTGAAGTTAAGAATTAAATCCATCTGCTATAGTGTGTCATTGAAGAACATCCTTTCCTTTTTGATATGCTGTTTGGAAGATCTACCCACATATGTCAATGGGGTGTTAAAATTCCCTGCTATGACTGTATTACTGTCAATCTCTCCCTTTATGGACATCAATATCTGCTTTACATATTTAGGTGCTCTTATGTGGAATGTATAAATGTTTATAAAGGTTATATCCTTTTTGGGGGGATTGTTCCCTTTATTACTATGCAGTGTCTTTGTCTCTTATGATAACCAATATTTTAAAGTCTATTTTGTCATGTATCATTATTGCCATTCCATCTTTTTTTATTTCTATTTGCATGAAATACCTTTTCCATCTTTTAAATTTTAGCCTCTGTGTATTTTTTGTTCTGAGGTAGATCTTTTGTAGATAGCATATATATAGCTTTTGTTTTCTTATGCGTTCAGCTACCCTATGTCTTTTGATTAGAGCAGATAAGCCATTTAAATTTAAAGTGATTTTTAAAAAGCATGTATTTATTGCCATTTTACTATTTTAAGTATGTCCTTGTTTTCCTCCTCCTCCTCCTGCTTTTCCTCTTCCTCTTTCTTTTTCTTCTCCCTCTCCTCATCCTTCTTTTCCCTCTCCTTCTCTCTCTCTTTTCCTTCCTTTCTTCTCCCTTCTTTCCTTCCTTCTTTCTTCTTCCTCCTTCTCCTCTTCCTTCTTCCTCTCATTTTCATTCTTAAAGCAGGCCCTTTAACATTTATTATAACACTGGTTTGTTGGTAACAAACTCCTTTAGCTTTTAGTATGTGGGAACCTGTTTATTTCTCCTCCAATTTTAAATAACAGCCTTGCTGGGAAACATAGTCTTTGTTGTAGTTTCTTGCTGTTCATCACTTTGAATTTCTGGCCTGAAATAGGGTTTCTGAAATGCAGAACTATATGTTAGAGTCAGTTTTTTCACATCACCCCTGGTACCAAGTCTTAAAGTAGGTTTGGAGGTGTGGACTTTTTTTGTATGGAGGCATTTATTAGGAAGTGTTCTCAGGATCAACATCTATAGAGAAATGAAGCAAGTATGAGTGGCTAGGGAGAAGAAGTGAATTGTAAGGCAAATTCTACAGGAAGCTCTAGAGCTGGGATGATTCTTTAGATTTATCTGGACTATCTCTTCTACATTGACTGGTTATTGGCCTACATTGGCCTACATTGGCTGTGGGCCATTGCTGGACCTGGTTATCCTGAGTAAAACTGCAGCCTTTGACCCTGGCTGGAGAGGCTTCATGGTTTGAGTGCTGGCCTGTGAACCAAAAAGTTGCCAGTTTGATTCCCAGTCTAGGGCAGGGTTGTGCCTAGGTTGTGGACCAGGTCCCCAGTAGAGGCTGTGCAAGAGGCAAGTACACACTGATGTTTCTCTTTGACTCTTTTTCTCTCCCTTATCTTCTCCTAAAAGAAATTAAAAAAATAAACTGCTGCCTTTGAATGAGGGCAAATCCTTAAGGGCCACTCACTTGAGAACAATTAGCCCCCCAAAACTACTAGCACCTAGGGAAACGAGTGCTCAGTTTTGAAGGCAGATCTTAGCAACACACCACAGCATCCACTAAAAGAAATTCAAACTGGGAAATCAGCATGATCAAATGCTTTCTTTAGAATAATCATCCTGTCAGAAGTGAGAAGAAAATATTGAAAGAGTTCATGGAAAATTGGTAATGTTGTACTAATAAATAAAATTGTGTATATTTGCATTTATATTTTTTATTTCTATTTTGACTTTTATTTCTATTTCGACTTTTATTTCTATTTCTATTTGAGAGGCAGCATATTTTTACTATGGAGAAACTCCAAGGTAGAAATTGAAAGATACATATAGTAAATTACAGTTTATTAATGATAGTAATTCGGCCAGATAATTTCTATTTCTAGCCTTTATAAATCTTAATATGATTCCTTTGTTAGTCAATTTTTCATTCATTAAAAGTGCTTTCATCCCAGTGCCACTATGCAGCCGAAGTAGAAGCAGGCATTCTTTGTTAACAATGAGTTAAATAAATTGAGAGTCTTATGTAAGTTTCATGAGCATCAGAATATAGATAAAGTTATCACAATGGATGCAACAGAAATGAGAAATAGATTTGAAGCTAATGAATAAAATCGAGCACTTAGTCACTGTTCAATCTATAACCCTGATGAAAAAGAAAGAAAAGAAGGAGAAATTAATTATTTAGAAAGAGGACCATAATGTTTAAAAATTCTATTTGTTTTGCTTTATAGGATTAGTATATAAATATACTGTTTGTAAAATGTTTAGGGAAGATAAGATTTAAAAATAATCTTTAATCTTATCACAAGAGATAATTGTTGAGATTTCCATTACTTCTTTTATGAGAATATATTTTTTAAAAAATTAGTTATATTATGCATTATGTATTCAATACTAATTTCACTTTGGCCTTACTAAGTGGCTCAGTTGGTTTGAGCATTATCCCATATACCAACGGATTGTGCGTTTGATTCTTGGTCAGAACACATACCTAGGTTGTGGGTTCAATCCCGAATTGGGGAGCATATGAGAGACAATCAATCCATGTTTCTCTGTGTGTGTGTGTGCATGTGTGTGCATTTGTCTCCTTTCCCCTGTCTCTAAAATTAATAAGAAAATATCTTTGGGTAAGGATTTAAAACCTTTTAAAATAAAACATTTGAAAAAAAGACATTTTACTTAATATTATATCATATTTTTCATTTAAAACATTATTTGAAAACTCTTACTTTTATTTGATATAGTACTCCATTATACCAATATATCAGATTCTTTTTATTAAACATTGAGTCTGTCTCACAATTATTTTACTATTTTAATCAATGTTGGGTAGAATATTATCTTAGAGAAAGATTTCTATAATATTGCCTTGTAGAAAGATTTAAAGATGGCCCTTAATAATTTCTAAATGATAATTTCTGAAATCTGAGATACTGGGTCAAATTATATAACTTTTAAAAATACCTTTTTATTCAATCATGAAATTGTTTCCAGAAATGTGACACCATTATGATTCCCCTCAGAAATACATGTGTACTCATCTAACCCCATTCTTTTCAGAATGGAATATCATTTCAACTTTCTGCCAGTATGATAGAAATAAACATGATTTTGTTATGGTTGTTGTATCAGATTTTTTCAATTACTAGGCTAACTCCTAGATGTTAGAGTCAGGTTATAAATAGTGTTCCCAGAGCCACACCTGGAGGGCAGATTGATGCCCATAGAACCCTCACCCAGTCCTGAATTTCTGACAAACATTCACTTAACCAGCTTTAGATGTGCCAAGGGGGTTTGTCACTCTGAGATGATACCACATTGAAAACTATACCTCCCAAGGTGCTATGTTTCTATGCATTTAAAAATACAGTGTTATGGACTGAATTATCTCCCCCACCTTACTGTAATTATGTATGTATGTTGAAGTTTTAACCTCCTTTATCTCAGAATCTCAGAATATGATTTCTTTGGAAATAGGGTCTTTACCAAAATAATCATGTTAAAGTGAGTCCATTAACCAATCAGAAAAAGGAAAAGGCAACCCACCTAATGGGAGAAAATATTTGCAATTCATATATGCAATAAGGGGTTCATATCCAAAATATATAAGGAATCCATACAATTTAATAAGAAAAATATCTGAATAGAAATTTTTTCCAAAGAAGACATACAGGTAGATAACAGGTTCATGAAAAGATGCTCAACATCACTAATCATCAGGAAAATGCAAATCAAAACTATGAGATGTCACTTCACACTAGTTAGAATGGCTATTATCAAAAAGAAGAAATAACAAGTGTTGTAAAGAATGTGAGTAGGCCCTGACTGGTGTGGCTTAGTGGGTTGAGTGTCCTTCTCTCACACCCCAACCAGGTTCCCAGTTGGGAGGCATGCAAGAGACAACGAGTCAATGTTTCTTTTCCTTTCTTTCTCCCTTCCTTCCCTGTCTTTAAACATAAATAAAATCTTTTTTAAAAGAATGTGAATAGAAGAGAAAACTTATGCCTTGTTGGTGAGAATGTAAACTAGTACTGCAACAATGAAAAACAGTATGGAAATTTCTCCAAAAAATTAAAATAGAACTACCATGTGATCCAGTAACTCACTTCTGGGTATAATCCAAAGAAAACAAAAACACGAATTCAAAAAGATATCTGCACCACTCTGTTTATTTCAGAATTATTTAAAATAGCCAAAATATGAAAACAACCTAAGTGTTCATTAACTGATAGTAAATTAAAAAATACATACATACACAAATATAATTCAGCCATAAAAGAAGGAAATCCTACAGTTTTTGATGGCAAGGATGGATTTTGTATGCATTATGCTAAGACAGAGAAAGACAAATGTTATCATATAATTTCATTTTTATGTAGAATTGTAAAAAAAGAAAAAAAAAACAAAAAACCCTCACAGATACAGAGCACAGCCTGGTGATTACCTGTTACCAATAGTGAGTGGTGAAAGGTGGGGAAAACAGATGAAGGACATCAAAAGGTACAAATTTACAGTGAAAAAATATAAAAGGCATTAGGATATGATGTAAAGTATAGGGAGTATAATTAATAATATGCATTGCATATTTGCAAGTTTCTAAAAAGTTAAATCTTAGAAGTTCTCATTATAGGAAAAAATTATAACTGTGTTTGGTGTTGCATGTTAACTAGACATTGGAGGGATTGTTTTAAATTACATACAAATGCTAAATGACTATGTTATGCACCTGAAACTAATTTGTTACATTTTAAAAAATGGGTTCATTAGGGTGGACTCTAATCCAACATGACAATAGTCTTAAATAAAGAGACATCTATCAAAGATATATATAAAGGCCATGTGAAAAGATCTAAGGAGAAGATGGTCATCCACAAGGCAAAGAGGTTCTTGTCTCATGGTCTTCAGAAGAGACCAATCATGGTGATCCCTTGATTTTAGGCTTTCACATACAGAATTGTGAGAGGTTAAATCCGTGTTGTTTGATCCACCCAGTGTGTGGTCCTTTGTTGCAAGAGCCCCGGTTGACTGATACATACACATCTTAGAATCCAATGTGTTTCATCCATCTTTCTATCCTGCACAATTATTTTCTAGAAGGTGGAAGTACAATACTTCCAAGGAGACTGCCCAGGCCTGTTCCATGACACATGAAGAACAGGCCTAAATGTGTTCTGCAACCCCTGTCCTCCTACCACACTGTGGGCTCCATAAACTCTGGACTGCTAAGTCCTTGCTGTCTAGAAATGTAAGAGCAGGACTTTGAGCCAGACTCTGTGAGATCTTGGTTCTGGGAGGTCCTGGATCATCAGACCTCAGGGGTCATCACCATCTGTGCATAGGGAGCCAGGTGGAAGAGAGGGGAAAGGTAGAAAAAAGCAAAGCCAGGCCAGTGTGGCTTCTGAGCCATGGAAATGTAAGTTCATTTGGCAGCTTTATCTATCAGTTTTAATATCTGAGAGGCTGTTTTTCCTTCACTGGGCTCCATGGTCTCCATTATTCCTCCTTTACTTCAATGAGCTTAAATGAACTTCTTTGTCTTGCAAGTGATCCTAGATTAAGCTTCTACTCTGAATCTTCAAGGAGTGGTTCTTGATATTAGTGAGGTGGGTGAAGGGTGGCAGGGGCTCAGGTAGACTGGGACAAAGATGGCTCCGATGTCACAGCACCGACAGGCCACTCATTTTGGGCCCTACATTCAGTGACATTAAGAAAATTTCAGTGAATCAAGGGAATTTCCCCTAGTTTTCTCCTAGGACTCAGTTTTGGGTCTTGGAGAATAGTACAAGTTTATGACTTTTCTATGTATTCTTTAGGATTTTTGTGGAGCGAATGAGGGGGCTGCACCAGGGACTGATTCTCAGGAGCCATTTTAAACCAGAAGCCACAAGCTTAGTCTTAAAACAGAAAAGCCTTTTAACTAAAGTCACACAATTACATTTCCTCTTTTGTTTTGCAGTGATTAGTGAGAATTTGAAAATGTCCCTGTTCTCTCATAGCTCTCTATTTTAGAAGTATTGTGAATGGCTGAAATAATAGCCCTAATCGTATAATGGCATTTTAGCTACATAAAAGAATTAAGATTAGTATATAAAGTGTCTGTTCATATGCATGTGTATACAGCTTTAATTATATATTCACTCTGGTTTCATTATAACAATTTTTTCCTGCTCTTTATCTCTAATCGTCCAGCCTTCAGACATGTTTAAAATATAAATGCAGTCCTTGCCCTCACACAAGTCATAACATTTTGGGGATTTTTTTAAGGGAATGGAGAGGGGGGAAAGACAGGCAAACAAATAATTATGGTGTAGCATTTTATGTGTCATAATAAGAATATATACAAAGACAATTAGAGCATAGCAGCAATTTTTTCTTTATCTGCAGTTTCAGGGAAGGCTTCCAATGAAAGCAATCTTTAGGCTATGCCTTGACAGAGGAGAATAAATTTTCAGTTGTTTCAAAAAATGAAGCCTAGTGGCAAGATCACAAAGCCTGACCAGACACTGGGAAGAGATGCTGAAATTCTGGGGTGACTTAGTGGCAGCAGATGTGCATGGAATACTGGAGTGAATTTGAAGGCTCCTTCTAGATCTAAAATCCTATGGTCCCATGCTCAAACCTCTGTTCCACAGAACCATGAGGGTAAGCTGTGACTGA
The DNA here is from genome assembly GCF_014824575.4 of Sturnira hondurensis. NCBI lineage: Eukaryota > Metazoa > Chordata > Mammalia > Chiroptera > Phyllostomidae > Sturnira > Sturnira hondurensis. Next base: position 7,252,049 of record NW_028073935.1, on the reverse strand, counting down.
GTTTCAATTTTCCATCAGTTAAGGGAAAGCAGATATTTATTCAAGTTATATACAGACAATAATAGGATGAGTTCTTTGTTATGGCCAGGAAAGACAGATGACACAAACCTGTGGGATGGTGAAGTTTTTTATTTTTAGTTTTTACTTTTTTGTCTGCAAGACCTTCCTAAATAGGATATTGCCAGGTGGCTTGAGGAACACTGTTTCCTCTGAAGTGCTCTACTGAACATCTGTTTATGACAAATGTATATATAATGCCACAGACAACAGTATATCCCCTGATCTCTTCTGGTTGCACAAACTGCATCAGCATCTATAGGGACTTTCTATCATGCCTGAGACTGCCCCCAGCTTCTGAGGTCTCCTTCTTGTGTGTGTTTTTCTGTATTTTAAAGTTCTATATTTTAACCATTATTTTAATCATTTCAGAGAAAGAGAGAAATATACCAGTCAGTATAGATTATGTAAAACCGGGGCATGCCACACTAATCATATTTTCTTCAAAGTTTTCCTCTGTGACAACAACAGAGTAGAAAATGTTGTGAATAGAGACTGTCTTGATTTCAACAAGATATTTGAAAGTACAAACAAACAAACAAATCTAACATTCTTATAGTTATAGAGAAAATGTATTCAGTAATTGTGTTGATTGGTAAATTATAACTGTTTGCACAGTTGGGTCTAAGATGGAGAAATTAAGTATGGACATCCACTGAGGGGATGTTAGAAATATGCTGTAGGACTCTGGCTCTGTCCTACCCAGAGGGGAATAGAAAATGTCTTCCATAAGGCTCATAAAGCAGGTCAACAACAGCATTTTACAAATGCTTTTACAGCAGAGCTTCCATTTGTCAGGCCTGTGGTTTCTGGAATATATTGATATGGCATGACAGAATTGGCTATATAGCTACTCTATTTCAGTATATATATTTATATAGCCTACATTGATTAGGCAAAGCTAGGTGATGATCATTCAGATATTTTTCAGTAGTAAAAAATCCTATTATAGCCTATGTTTTATCTTATATTGTTTAAGTTATTTAAAACCAAATTATGTTGAGATCCTTGTAGAGTCACATGCAGTTGTAAGAGATAATACACAGAGAAAAAACTGTTTACACAGTTTCCCATCTTGTGTAACTGTAGTATAACATCATTTTCTGGAGATTGACATTGATAGAATCTATTGACCCTATTCAGATTTCATCAGTTTTGTATGAACTCATTTGTGTGAGTGTTTGTGCCTTTAGTGCTGTGCAATTCTATCACATCTGTAAGTTCATGTGATCATGACCACAGACAACATGGTCTTCAGATCTCATAGATAACATGACACTGTGTGAAATAAAAGCAAAATGAGAGGGACCACTTCATAATTAACAGTTACCTTATTCTTAGAGTCTGTGCACAATAACTTGTCATTTATTTTGAGTTTGCTGTAGGGTGACCAACTTGCCCTGTTCTAAGAGTCAGAGGGTTTCTACTAAGAGGGACTTTCATTAGAAAAATGAGAGTGATGTTACATCTGATTGTGATAATTGGAACTAGTACCTATCTTGAAACCATAAAGGATGCCAATCAAACAGGAAAGGGGTGATATGCAGCGAATATTAGCACAGGAAAATGGAAAAAGTGTGGGTCTTTGATGACTTGAGCAAACCAATCCTTGAGTTGCTCTACTTTGGAACATTTTGTCATTTGAAATAACAATTCCTTATTAATGAAGTAATTTTGAGTTTTTGTTACTTACAGTGTAAGGCATTCTGTCATGACTGATATAGTCAGCCTTCTGTATCTGAAGATTCTGTATCTGTAAATTCAACAAACTGTAGATAGAAGATGTTAAAAAAATGTTACTAAGAAAAAATAATGACATGTACTATGTAATTAGGCCTGATGGTTGTGCCTGTACTGAACATATAGAGATTTTTCTTTCCTGTCATTATTTCCTAAACGTGGAAGTACAACAATGGTTTACATAGCATTTACATTAAATATTACAATTAATCTAGAAATGATTTAAAGTATATAGGAGAATGTGTAGGTTATATGCTAATACTATGCATTTTATGTAAAATACTTGAGCATCCATGGATTTTGGTATCTACAGGGGGTCCTGGAACCAATCCCTAGTAGACACTGAGGAAAGGCTGTAGATGGTGAATTGGGGCTCAATGTTAAGTATCACTTGGGGATTCAGATCACACATATTATTGATACTATTTTTAATATAAATATTTGTGATTTCAATGTCTTATGTGACACTACCTTTTTTAAAGGTAGCCTTTGATCTATGATTCAATCTTCTACCTCTTCACTCATTTTTCAATAACTATAGAACATTGACACCTGTGTTAAACTCTGGGAGTGCAAAGATAATTACCTCCTGCTTCTGGGGGCTCACAGTTCAGGGAAGCAGACATTAATGTAAACAACTTAAGTGACATCTGTAATAAACCAAGCAAAGTGACATAGAATTTCAAAGAAAAGAGCAAATTTTGAAGGATTTTCCCTTTTTAATATACTTTATTGATTATGCTATTACAAGTGTCCCATTTCCCACCCTTTACTCCCATCTGCCCTTCACACACCCTCCCATTCACATACCCCTGCTTTAGTTCATGTTCATGGGTTGTACATATAAGTTCTCTGGCTTCTACATTTCCTATACTATTCGTAACCTCCCCCTGTCTACTTTCTACCTACCATTTATGCTACTTATTCTCTGTAACTGTTCCCCCTCTCGCTCCCTTCCATTCCCCCACTGATAACCCTCCCTGTGATCTCGATTTCTGTGATTCTGTTCCTGTTCTAGTTGTTTGCTTAGTTTGTTTTTTGTTTGTTTGTTTGTTTCAGGTTCAGTTGTTAATAGCTGTGAGTTTGTTTGCATTTTACTGTTCCTGTTTTCAATCTTCTTTTTCTTAGGTAAGTCCTTTTAACATTTCATATAACAAGGGCTTGGTGATGAGGAACTCCTATAACTTGACCTTATCTGGGAAGCACCTTATCTGCCCTTCCATTCTAAATGAAAGCTTTGCTGGATAGAGTAACCTTGGATGTAGATCCTTGCCTTTCATGACTTCAAATACTTCTTTCCAGCCCCTTCTTGCCTATAAGGTCTCTTTTCAGAAATCAGCTGATAGTCTAATAGGCACTCCTTTGTAAGTAACTGTCCCCTTTTCTCTTGCTGCTTTTAAGATTCTCTCCTTATTTTTAATCTTGGGTGATGTGATTATGAAGTGCCTTGGTGTGTGCTTCCTTGGATCCAACTTCTTTGGGACTCTCTGAGCTTCCTGGACTTCCTGGAAGTCTATTTCCTTTGCTAGATTGGGAAAGTTTTCTATTACTTTTTCAAATATGTTTTCGATTTCTTGCTTTTCCTCTTCTCCTTCTGGCACCCCTATGATTCAGATATTGGAACATTTAGAGATGTTCAGGAAATTCCTGAGCTTCTCTTCACTTTTTTGAATTCTTGTTTCTTCATTCTGCTCTGGTTGAATGTTTCTTTCTTCCTTCTGCTCCAAAAAATTGATTTGAGCCCTGGTTTCCTTTCTGTCACTGCTGGTTCCCTATAGATTTTTCTTTATTTTGCATCATGCAACCTTCATTGCTGCCTGGGCCTTTTTTATGCTGTGGAAGTACCCAGTGAATTCCTGGAGTGTCTTGATAACTAGTGTTTTGAACTGTGCATCTGACAGGTTGGATATCTCTTTGTGGCTTAATCATATTTTTTCTGGAGTTTTGAACTGTTTTTCATTTTTTTTGTCTTGGCTCACCTGTTACATAGTAAGGTGAGGAGCCTTAGGTGTTCATCAGGGTGGGGCAACCCACGTGGCTGCGTTGTGACCCTGTATGTGGGGGAGGGGTCTGAGAGGGGACAGTGACACTTGTTCTGTTCTCTGCTGGCTTTCAGATCACTTCCCTGGCTCCCCACAATTAAATTGGGCCCTTCTGTTGCTGATTCCCAGGTGGGTGATTTTGTGTATGTTCTAGTACCTTGTGGGTCTCTCCAGTGAACTCTCTTTTGAGGCTGGGAGCTTCTCCCACTCCTGCCTCCACCCCCACAAATGTTTTCAATCAGAGGCTTTGGGGCTTTATTTTCTTGCACTGTAACTCTGGGTTGTGTGGTCTATCTCATTTCCTAGTTGTTCCTCTCAGTTTATCTGCACACAAATGTGGGACTGCCCAATCTGCAAGCCACTGCTGCACCCAGTTCACCAGCCACCACCTTGCCATGAGTCCTCCTTACCTGGCTGCCCATCTCTATCACTTCTACTGGTCTGGATGGATGTTTTTTCTTTAACTCCTTAGCTTTTGGACTTCCATACAGTTTGATTTTGTGTTAGTTCTGGTTGTTTTTTGTTTTTAAATTTGTTGTTGTCCTTTTTTTCTTTGTATGAGGAGGTACAGTGTGTCTATCTACACCTCCATCTTGGCCAGAAGTCCAAAATTTCTAAGAATTAAAAAAAGGAAATTTGGTGAAAGCATTGGAATTTTTTGAGTATGACTTCTATTGGCAAAAAAAAAGAATAAAAGAGAGAGACGGGAATTCTAGATTAAAGGAAAAGCAGGAACAAACCACGGAGATAAAAATACTTTTTTTTTTCTGAAAAGGGGAACCAGTGAGAAAATGGGAAGTAATGGGCTTTAGTAGGAGAAGGTTGAGCACATTGATGAGAGCTGACAATGAAGGGATTTGAATGCCAAGATAAGATTTTGGATTTCAATTATGGTATAAACCTCTTAACAGATAAAATTTATATAACTATTAGAGTCTCTGGAAAATGGCGGCAGAGTTGGATGGAGTGACTACGTCTATTTACTATTCTTTACTCTCACTTTACCTCAAAATCTGACCACCCGCAACCTCACTGATTTCTAGATACAACTCACAAGCCTTCCCTCCCCAACAAGAGACTTATCCTTGGTCTATCCTTTCTTAAAAGTGGCAAATTGGGTTGAAGATTACAGTTAACACTATATAGAGCCTAAAGATCTTCTATCTCTTCTCTACCAGCTGTGACTGTAAATATCATAAAGTACTCTCCTGCTGTCACAAACCATTTTGTCTCCCCCTCCAACTGATCACACACACACAGGAAAGGAGGAGGTGGAAGCAGAGAACATCAAGATACCTGCAGGAGACTATACCACTGAATTTCACAGGTATTCTACCACAGAAGTTCACACCATAAACCCAGGGAGTCAGAACAGATCAATTTAAGAAGCTGAAGCTAACAAGAAGAGTCTCATAAGCAATGGGAAGACAAAGAAACAATGACCAAATGAAAGAAAAGGTGGAAGTCTCAGAAATAATGTCAGATGAAAAAGAGGCAAGTCAGCTATCAGATATTGAACTCAAAGCACTAGTTATCAGGAAATTCAAAGAGCTCACAATGGCTACCAGAAACTAGAGGGGAGCTACCAGAAACTAGAGGGGAGCTACAATGAGCTCTCCACAAACTATATCAACATGAAAAAGGAAATAGACACTATAAGCAAAGGACAAGAGGAAATGAAAAATACAATTTCAGAACTGAAGAACACAGTAGAAGGAATGAAAAGCAGGATCGATGAGGCAGAAGATCGGCTCAGTGAGTTGGAGGACACAGTAGAAAGAACCTCCCAGAAAGAGCAAGAAAGGGAAACAAGGCTCAAAAAGGATGAAGAGGGAATAAGAGAAATGCAAGATAATATGAAACATAATAATATCTGAATAATAGGAACACCAGAAGGAGAAGAACAAGGTATAGAAAACCTATTTGAAAGAGTGATGATGGAAAAATGTCCTAATTTGATGAGAGAAAAAGTTACAGGAATCCAGGAATCACAGAGTCCCATTCAAGAGGAACCCAAAGAGGCCCACTTCAAGACACATCATCATTAAAATGACAAAATTCCAAGAGAAAAAGAGAATTTTAAAGGCAGCAAGGGAGAAAAAGGAAGTAACATACAAGGGACCCTCAATAAGGTTAACTACTGACTTCTCAATAGAAACGCTCTAAGCATGAAGAGAATGGCAAGAAATATTTCAAGTAATGAGAAACAGAGGCCTACAACCAAGGCTACTTTACCCAGCAAAGCTCGTAATCAAGATAGAAGGCCAAATAAAGAACTTCCAAGACAAAAGAACTCTAAAAGAATATGCCTCCACCAAACTAGCTCTGCAAGAAATACTAAAAGGACTGCTTTAAGGAAAGGAAGGAAAAGAGAGAGACAGAGAGAAACACAGGTACACAAATGGCAATGAATAAGTGCCTATCAATAATAACCTTAAATGTAAATGGATTAAATGCTCCAATGAAAAGACATAGAATAGCTGAATGGATAAGAAAACATGACCCACACATTTGCTGCCTACAGACGACCCACCTCAGGACAAAAGACCATCACAGACTAAAAGTGAAAGGATGGAAACAAATTTTCCAAGCAAATGGACAAGAAAAAAAGCTGGGGTAGTAATTCTCATATCAGACAAAATAGACTTCAAAAAAAGGGCCATAAAGAGAGAAGCAGAAGGTCACTTCATAATACTCAAGGGAAGAATCCACCAAGAAGACATTAACATCATAAATATATATGCGCCCAACATAGGAGCACCCAAATATATAAGAAAAATCCTAGAGGACTTCAAGAAAGATATTGACAGCAACAAATTATAGTAGGGGATTTTAACACCCCACTGTCAAAAATGGACAGATCTTCCAAACAAAATATCAACAAAGATAGAGCTGCACTAAACAACACCCTAGATGAATTGGACTTGATTGATATATATAGAGCCCTTCATCCCAAAGAAGCTAAATACACATTCTTTTCAAATGCACATGGAACGTTTTCAAAGATAGACCACATGATAGGACACCAGACCAGCATCAACAAATTCAAGAAAATCGAAATGATCCAAGCATTTTCTCTGACCACAAGGGATTGAAATTAGAAACCAACCCCACAGGAAAAAACCCAACACACCCAAAATCATGGAGACTGAATGGTATGCCATTAAACAACAAATGGATTGAGATTGAAATTAGGGAAGAAAACAAAAAGTTTCTGGAAACAAATGAAAATGAACTCACAACAACCCAAAACTTATGGGACACGGTGAAGGCAGTCCTGAGAGGGAAATTCATAGCAATACAGGTTTACCTAAAGAAGATAGAAACATTTCCAACAAACAACCTAACCCGATGCCTGCAAAAACTCTAGGAACAACAACAAAGACAGCCCAGAGCAAGTAGAAGGAAGGAAATAAGCAAGATCACAGCAGAATTAAATGACATAGAGACTAAAAGCACAATTCTAAGGATCAATGAATCCAGGAGTTGGTTTTTTGAAAAGATAAACAAAATAGACAAGCCTTTAAGTAGGCTCATTAAGAAAAGAAGAGAGAGGACCCAAATAAACACAATCAGAAATGAAAAAGGAGAAATGACAACTAACACCACAGAAATACAAAGGATTGTAAGAAATTACTATGAAGAACTGTATGCCAAGAAATTTGAAAACCTAGAAGAAGTGGAGAAATTTCTAGAAAAATATGATCTTCCAAAACTCAATGAAGAAGAAATAGAAAGCCTGAACAGACCAATAACAGCAGATGAAATTGAAGCAGTAATCAAAAAACTCCCATCACACAAAAGCCCTGGACCAGATGGTTTCACAGGAGAACTCTACAAAGCTTTTAAGGAAGAGCTAACCCCTATTCTTCACAGACTATTCCAAAAAATCCAAAATGGTGGAAAACTCCCCAACTCTTTTTATGAAGCCAGCGTCATCCTAATTCCAAAGCCAGGTAGAGACATGACAAAGAAGAAAACTTCAGGCCAAGATCACTCATGAACATAGACACTAAAATCCTTAACAATATATTGGCCAATCCCATCCAACAATACATCAAAAAGGTCATCCACCACTACCAAGTGGGATTCATCCCAGGGATACAAGGATGGTTCAATATCCACAAATCAGTAAATATAATAACACCACATAAACAAAAGCAAACACAAAAACCACATGATGATATCAATAGATGCGGAAAAAGCTTTTGATAATGTACAACACCCATTTATGATAACGATACTCAGCAAAGTGGGAATACAGGGAGCATTCCTCAATATAGTAAAGTCCATGTATGAAAGACCTACAGCCAACATCATACTCAATGGGCCAAAACGAAAAGCTTTTCCACTAAGATCGGGAACAAGACAAGGTTGTCCACTTTCACCATGTCTATTTAATATAGTATTGGAAGTTTTAGCCTCAGCGATTAGGCAAGAAAAGGAAATAAAGGGCATTCAAATAGGAAAGAAGGAAACAAAACTGGCATTGTTTGCAGATGAGATGATAGTGTACATGGAAAATCCCATGGACTGTACCAAACTACTGCCCAAACTAATAAATGAATTTGGGAAAACAGAGGGATACAAAGTCAATATCCAAAACTCAAAGGCATTTTTGTATACCAAAAATGAAGCAGCAGAAGCAGCAATCAAGAAAAAAATTCCATTCGATATAGCAAAAACAAAAATAAAATATCTGGGAATAAATCTAAGCAAAGAGGTAAAAGACCTGTATGCAGAAGAGTACACAACACTGAAAAGAGAAATCAAGGAAGACAAAAATAAATGGAAACATATACCATGTTCATGGATTGGAAGGATTAACATCATCAAAATGTCCATACTACCCAAAGGCATTTAGAGATTCAATGCAATACCTATTAAATTACCAATGGCATATTTCACAGACATAGAACAAACACTTCAAAAATTTATATGGAACCATAAAAGACCCCAAATAGCAGCTTCAATTTTGAGAAAGAAGAACAAAGTAGGAGGGATCACAACACCTGATATCAAACTGTATTACAAGGCCACTGTAACCAAAATAGCCTGGTACTGGCATAAAAAAAGACACATAGACCAATGGAACAGAATAGAGAACCCAGATATAAACTCAACTCTCTACAGTCAATTAATATTCGACAAAGGGGGCAGTAACATAAAATGGAGTAAAGATAGCCTCTTCAACAAATGTGTTGGGAGAACTGGACAGCTACATGCAAAAAAAATGAAACTTGAGCACCAACTTACACCATATACCAAAATAAACTCAAGGTGGATAAAAAGACTTAAATATAACCTGTGAAAGCATTAAAGTCCTAGAGGAGAACATTGGCAGGAAAATCTCAGATACTTCATGCAGCAACATTTTTGCTGATATGTCCCCTAGAGCAAGGACTATAAAGGAAAGAATAAACAAATGGAATCTCATCAAAATAAGCTTCTGCGCAGCTAAAGAAAACAGCATTAAAATAAAAAGACAAACAACTGTATGGGAAAACATATTTGCCAATGATAGCTCAGACAAAGTTTTAATCTCCAAAATATACAAAGAATTCACTCGACTCCACCCAAAGAAGACAAGCGACCCGATTAAAAAATGGGCAGAGGACTTGAACAGACATTTCTCCAAGGAGGACATACAGAGGATCCAGAGACACATGAAGAGATGCTCAATATCGCTTGCTATCAGAGAGATGCAAATAAACTACAATGAGATACCACTTTACACCGGTGAGAATGGCTATCATAAACAAAGCAATAAACAACTAGTGTTGGAGAGGTTGTGGGGAAAAGGGGACTCTGGTCCACCCTTGGTGAGATTGTAGACTGGAACAACCTTTATGGAAAATAGTATGGAATTTTCTCAGAAAACTAAAATTGGACTTGCCTTTTGGCCCAGCAATTCCACTGCTAGGATTGTATCCTAAGAATCCTAAATCACCAATCCCAAAAAACCTATGCACCCCAATGTTCATAGCAGCACAATTTACAATAGCCAAGAGTTGGAATCAACCTAGGTGCTCATCAGTAAATGAATGGATGAAAAAACTATGGTACATTTACACAATGGAATTTTATGCTGCAGAAAGAAAGAAGGAGCTCCTACCTTTTGCAACAGCATGGATGGAACTGGAAAGCATTATGCTGAGTGAAATAAGCCAGGTGTTGAAGGATAGATAGCATAGGATCTCACCTTTAACAGGAAGCTAAACAGCAAAACAAACAAGCAAGGAAAATATAACCAAAGGCACTGAAATAGAGAACAGGTTGACAGTGACCAGAGGGGAGGGAGGAAGGAATTTCAGGGGAAATAGGGGAGGGATTTAGAAGAACATATATAAAGGATATATGGACAACAACTGAGAAGGGTGGAAAGGGGAGAGAGGGGGGAGCACGGGGTGTGGGATGGGATGGGAGTAATAGACAGGAAACCGTACTTGAAAAATAATTAAATAAAAAAAATTGGGGGCGGAAAAAAAAAGTTCGATACCAAAAAGAAAAAAATCGTAATAAAATAGTTTAGATACTAAAAAATAAGTTCAATTCTTCATAAATTACAAAATAAACAATATATTTACCTGGCAGGGGAGATACCATTATCACAAAATAAACAATCTTTTATACAAGTTTAAAAAAATTATATAACTATTAAATGGGTATATATTGCTCTTCAATAAGATTATATATCTGTCTGTGTAAACAAAGGGCATGGATATCAATCATATTTCATTCACTCATGATACATAATATTTTGAAAATATCATATTATAAATTATTTTGGAAGTGAAGCAATTTTTTTCTCCTCCACTTTTATCTCCTACTCCTTTTTCATCTCTTATGCAAGTCTGGGTTTTGATATGTTGGCTTTACGTATAATTTTTTGTTTTAATTTTAAATGGTGTGGTGGAGGATTGCCTGAAGGAGTGGGGGGTGCTGAGTGGAAAGGGGCAAATGAGAAATTCAGAACCACTGTAATAGCATAATAAGTGAAATATAATTTTTAAAAGTTGAATACACCCCCAAATTCATTGGAGCATTATTTACAATAGTTAAGATAGGAAAATATCTTAAGTGTTCATGAATGAATAAATAAAATATGATACATGATAGAGTATCATTCAGCATAAAAAAGTAGGAAATCTTGCCACTTGCAATAACACGGGTGGACTTTGAGGTGATATAAACCAGACGGAGAAAGACAGATATCACATAAACTCACTTATATGTAATCTAAGAAATAAAACAAACAATTTAAAAAACCCATTTGATTGATACAGGCAAGAGATTGGTGGTTGCCAGAGGCAGGGTGTGTGTGGTAGGCAAAATGGGTGAAGATGGTCAAAAGGTACACACTTCAAGTTATAAGAAAAATAAGAGATGACAATGTAATATCCATTCTGGTGACTATAGTTAATAATAATGTATTGCATGTTTGAAAATTGCTAAGAGAATATATCTTAAAATTCTCATCACACACACAAGAAATTGTAACTATGTTGTGTTGCGACCTTTCAAGGCCAGGCAGGTCCATGGTATTCACACAGATGGAAAAATATTCACGGAGCCATTGTGATGCCTGGCATGCCTTCATTCGTGGTTGGGTGAGTCACGCACACTGCAAGCTGCATGTCTCCCTGTATATCTCTGTGTGGCATATGTCATGGCCCTTGCTGCCCAGCATGGCACCCATCATGGTACTTGTCCCCTTGCATCTTTTATTATCACCACCAGCAGGAAGTCCCTACCTGTTTAAGTACTAGAGGGGAACAAAGCCAAAAAACTGCCAGAACATTACATAACATAACATAATTCTGCACATGTAAGCTCACTTCATGTTATCAGAACAGTTTATCAGACCCAGTCTCAAGGCTATGAAAACATTGGTTATCAGGCTCCTCCAAGGCTATGGGAACACTGCTTCCCTTAGCTACCCAGACACTTAGGAGAGGAAGCCAGACTGCCTCCACTTACCCTACCTCTACATTAAAAATTACTGAACCAGAAACAAAGGGAACTTTTTGGTTTGTTTGTTTGTTTTGGTACTTTCCGTCTATCAACACTTCTGTCAGGCACTGGGTGGATGGAGGAGCATGGTTGGGGAGAGCGATGGGATGTGGAGACACACTGGGTTTCAATATTGTTTCTGCCATCTCAGCTGTAATCACTGTTTTGTAAAAATGATAATTTTTTGGTAAATTTTTACAACTAAATGAAGTAATAAGTGTAGAATGCCTGCCATAGGATCTAATACATAGTAGGGCACAGTAATTGACAACTAATGCTACTAATAAGTGCCAAGACTTTGAAACCTTATGGTCTAAGGTGGAAATGGAGAGAGCAACATACATTAAGTTGCAAGACACTGGGCCAGTGGCTCACAATTCAGAGTCTGGACAGACCTGTGAGGGTATGTGAGGCACCTTATATAGTACACAAGGAATTAATTTTTTCGAAACATCTCTAACTTGGAATTACAAATTATAAACAATTTTTATATAGAGTATTAAACCTCAAGGAAAGAAACCCTTCTTATACATGTTCAATTGGGAAGGATAATCAAATAAAAAATAGAACAGGACCTAGAGAAGGGGGAGATAAAGAAACGATCAGAAGCACTACAGATTCTGGGATACTGGAGCTCCAGTGGGCAGACCTAGGAACCTATTAACTTCATTTACGTATTTTTTTATTGAGATATTGTATTAGCTACAGCTGTACAACATAATGATTATGTGTGTGTGTGTGTGTGTGTGTATGTATATGTATATATATATATATATATATATATATATATATATATATATATATATACATGATCACCACAGTAAGTGTAGTTAACATCTATCACTCTCTTTACTTTTTAATTTAAATTATTTTCTTGTTGTTCAATTACAGTTAACTATATTTTCTCCCAATCCTTCCCCCCCACCCCATCTAACCCCAACCAAACCTGCCCTTGCTTCCACCTTCCTCCTTGATCTTGTCCATGTGTCCTTTATAGTAGTTCCTGAAAACCCTTCCCCCCACTCTACCCTCCCCCTCCCCCTGGCTATTGTTAGATTGTTCTTAATTTCAATGACTCTGGTTAGATTTTGTTTGCTTTTTTCTTTTGTTGATTATGTTCCAGTTAAAGATGTCACTCTCTTAACTTTAAATGTTTGTCCAAGAAAAGACAAGCTTTTAAAGGTAATTGTTTATTGTCACTAGAAGAAACCAGAAAAAGAAGTAAGTTCATCTATGGGCATGTTGTATACCCACCTCAGATCCTCAGATCACTGAGATCAAGTATTTACATCTAAAAGGGTTCAGCTGGAGTGTTATTGGTCTATGTGCTGATGTTCCACACATATTGAAATGTACCTGGGAGATGAAGGCTTGACCTTTCTCTCTGCAGGACAACCAGAGTGCCTGCTAATTCAAAAGGAAAGTTTTAACTACTCTTAAGAGACTTTGATTTTCTATCCCTTCAAAAAATCAAAGTCTCTTAAGAGTAGTTCAAACTTTCCTTTTGAACTATGCACCCCAATGTTCATAGCAGCACAATTTACAATAGCCAAGAGTTGGAAGCAACCTAGGTGCCCATCAGTAAATGAATGGATCCAAAAACTATGGTACCTATACACAATGGAATTTTATGCTGCAGAAAGAAAGAAGGAGCTCCTACCTTTTGCAACAACATCGATGGAACTGGAAAGCATTATGCTGAGTGAAATAAGCCAGGTGTTGAAGGACAAATACCATATGATCTCACCTCTAACAGGAAGCTAAACAACAAAGCAAACAAGCAAGCAAAATATAACCAAAGACACTGAAATAGAGAAAATAGAGAACAGGCTGACAGTGACCAGAGGGGAGAGGGGAGGGAATTTCAGGGGAAATAAGGGAGGGATTTAGAGGAACCTATATAAAGGATACATGGACAACAACTGAGAAGGGTGGAAATGGGAGGGAGGGGGGAGGATGGGGGGTGGGATGGGATGGGAGTAATAGACAGAAAACTGTACTTGAAAAATAATTAAATAAAAAAATTAAAAAAAAATTAGGCAAACAACTAGAACAGGAACAGAATCAGAGAAATGGACATCACACGGAAGGTTTTCAGTGGGGAAGGGGAAGGGAGGAATGGAGGGAAAAGTACAGGGAAGAAGAAGAAGCATAACTGGTAGTCATAAAATGATGGGAAGAGGTCAAGAATGGTATAGAAAACAGAGAATGCAAAGAACTTACATGTACAGCCCATGGAAATGACCTAAGGGAGGCAGTGAAGGAGGGTTGAGGGGTAGAGGGCCGAGGGAGGATAAAGGGGGGAAACTGGGGAAATCGTAATAGCATAATCAATAAAATATACTTAAAAAAAAAGAGACTTTGAGAGTCCCTAGCACCTAGGACAGCAAATAGCTAGAAGGTAGTGTGTGAGTTATCCCTAACTGGTGCACCTCAAGGACAGCACAACTCGTGAATTGAAGGCATAGGCCTGGCACTAAAGGGCATTGGAGGTCCAGCAGCAAACTGAAGAACTCTGCAGGAGAGTAGGCAACTCTAAAGAGTATGGTCCAGACCTGGCCCCCATCCACACAAAACCACAGGAAGGGAGAAGAGAAACCCAATCCCCTCAGACTGCTGCAGGCAGGGAGAACTGCAGAACTCACTTGGCCTATTTAAAGCCAGCAAGTTATTATTTTTCTTTCTTTCTTTTTTCTCTCTCCTCCCATCCCCACCAATAAAGTAAGACAATAACACCTGGAGCTGTGAAAGGACCAGAGTCAGACCCAAAGAGGAATCATCACAATGACTGAGAAACTGAGAAAAGTTCTAATTTACTATTCCAGAGAACTTTCAAGTTATTCTTTATTTGTATTATTATTATTATTTCATTATTTTCACTTATTTTATTTTATTAGTATTTTTTTAAATTTCTCTTCTTTTTATTTAGTTTTCTTCATCTTATTTATTTAATTGTATTGTTTGACTGGTTTCCCCTGTTCTCTCTTTCATAGTGTATTTTTAATTTTCCTTCTTTCACTTCATTTGTGTTCCAATAGCACAGTATTCTAGGTCGTGTACTTTCTATTTTAGTTATTCAGATCACATATATTATGTCATATAATTGTTGTTCCAGTATTATTGTAAATAATTTTTGTTCCACACAATTGTAAATATGACATAGCACCCAGATCTTACCCCATTTCACTGCCTTATGGAAATTTCTTACTATGTGGTTAACTCTGTTTTTTCACACACTACACCTATTTCCTATCCTTTACTGTCACTAATCTGACCTACCACAAGATCACTGCTTTCTGGATCCAACTCACAATCCTTCCCCCTTCGAACAAGAGTCTTATCTTTTTTACAGCCTTTCTAAAAAGTGGTTAGTTGGGTGAAATATCATGGTTAACATTATACTTATCCAAAGGATTGTCTATCTCTTTGCTATGGGTTGGTACTTTAAATCCCACAGAATACACTCCTGCTGTCTTAATCCATTTTGCCTTCCCCCTCCAACTGAACACATAAAAGAGTAGGTGGAGCTGTGAGCACCAGTATACCTGCTGGAAGAGAGAACCCACCAATAAAGGAACCACCAACAGATAATAACAAAAGGAGGTGAAGTAGTGAGTGGAAGCCATACTAAATTCCACCAAAAACCAATCTGGATTTACAACAAAATGGTGAAAAAATTACCCAGAACAAAGAACTGAACAATAGGGAGAAAGAAACCTCAAAACCTGGGACAAATAAAAGAACCAGCTTCAACACAACCTGTTTACATTTGCACAAGAGCATACAAGACATGATGGGCAGAGTGACTCTCAGTTAACCAGGTGGAGGTAAGGACCCACCAAAAAAGATCCCAAAACAATCAAACCCAAAGGTATTCAGACACCATATAGACAACAGCCCAAGACCAGCAAGTGCAAAAGATCATGGAGACTGTGCCACTGAATCTCACATGTCTCCCACCACAGAAGTTCATGCCATAAACTCAGGGAGTCAGAGCAGATCAATTTAAGAAGCAGAGGCTAACAAGAAGAGTCTCACAAACAATGGGAAGACAAAGAAACAAACCCCAAATGATATAAAACGATGAAGTCTCAGAAAGAATGCTAATGAAATAGAGGCAAGTCAACTATCAGATAGTGAGTTCAAAGCAGTGATTACAAGGAAGGTCCATGAGCTCACAGAGAATTACCAAAAGTTACAGGGAAACTACAATGAACTCACTGAAAATTATGTCAACATGAATAAAGAAATAGCAACTATCAACACGGGGCAAAAGAAATAAAGAATGCAACTTCTGAATTGAAGAACACAATAGAAGGAATCAAAAGCAGGTTAGATGAAGCAGATATTGAATCAGCAAGCTGGAGTACAAGGCAGAAAAAAAACCCCAGAAATAACAAGAAAAGGAAAAGAGACTCAGAAAGAATGAAGAGGTGGTGAGGAAACTGAAGGATAACATGAAATGTAAAAATATCCGTATAAGAGGGATACCAGAAGGAGAAGAAGAAGAGCAAGGGATAGAAAACCTGTTTGAAAAAGTACTTTTGAAAAAACTTCTTTAATTTTATGAGAGAAAAAGTCACACAAATTTAGAAAACACACATAGTCTCAATAAAGAGGAACCCAAAGAGGCCTACTTCAACACATCATAATTAAAATGGCAAAATTCCAAGACAAACAGAGAATCTTGAAGGCAGTAGGGGAGAAGAACAAAGTAACACGCAAGAGAACCCCCAAAAGGCTAGCAGCTGACATTTCAATGGAAACACTCAAAGCTGTAAATGAAAGTAATGAAAACCAAAGGCCTACATCTAAGAGTACTCTATCTAGCAAGACTCTCAATTAAAATGGAAGGGCAAATAAGGAGTTTACCAGACTAAAGAAGACTCAAAGAATGCAGCTCCTACAAACCAGCTCTGCAAGAAATGCTCAAGGGTCTGCTTTAAGAAAAGGGAAAGAAAGAGTGAGAGAGAAAGGAGCACAGGTATAAAAAATGGCAATGAATAAGTACCTGTCAATAATAACCTTAAACATAACTGGATTAAATATTCCAATCAGAAGTCATAGAATAGCTGAATGGACAAGAAAGCATGATCCGCACATATTCTGCCTATAAGAGACCAACCTCAGAACAGAAGACCTACACAGACTAAAAGTGAAAGGCTGGAAAAAAATCTTCCAAGCAAATGGACAAGAAAAAAAAAAGCCAGCGTTGCCATTTTCACATCAGACAAAATATACTTCAAAAAGGGGCCATAAAAAGAGACCCAGAAGGTCACTTCATAATACTGAAGGGAAGAATCCATCAAGAAGACATAAACATTGTTAATAAAAAGGCACCCAACACAGGAGCACCCAAATACATAAAGAAAATCTTGGAAAACTTCAAGAAAGATATTGACAGTAACACAATTATAGAAGGGGATTTTAATATCTCACTGTCAAAAATGGATAGATCTTCCAAACAAAATATCAACAAATATATTGCTGCATTGAATAATGTCTTAGATCAAATGGACTTAACTGATATATAGAAAGCTGTTCATCCCAGTGAAACATTCTTTTCAAATACACAGGGAAAAATTTTAAAGATAAAGCATGTGATAGGACACAAAACAAGCCTCACCAAATTCAAGAAAATTGAAATCATATCAAGTATTTTTTTCTGACCACAGGGGACTGAAAATGGAATCCAACCACAAGGAAAAACTCAAAAACATCCAAACTCATGTAGATTGAATAGCATGCTATTAAACAATGAATGGGTCAAGAATGACATTAAGGGAGAAATGCCAAGTTTTTGGAAACAAATGAAAATGAACTCACAACAATCCAATAGTTATGGGATATAGTGAAGGAAATCATGAGAGTTCATAGCAATACAGGCCTATTCAAAAAAGATGAAAACATTTCACATAAACAACCTAACCATACACCTACAAGAACTGGAGGAACAACAACAAAGACAGCCCAGAGCAAGTAGAAAGAAGAAAATAACCAAGATCAGAGCAGAATTGAACAACATACAGACTAAAAGAACAATTCTAAGGATCAATAAATCCAGGAGGTGGTTCTTTGAAAAGATAAACAAAATCAACAAGCCTTTAAGTAAACTGATCAAGAAAAAAAGAGAGAGGACCTAAATAAATAAAAGTAGAAATGAACAAAGAGAGATTACAACTGATGCCACAGAAATACGAAGGATTGTAAGAAATGACTATAAAGAACTATATACTAAGAAATTTGAGTACGTAGGTGAAATGGACAAATTTCTAGAAAAATATAATCTCCTAAAACTGAATGGAGAATAAGCAGAAAGCCTGAATAGAACAATATCATCTGATGAAATTAAAGCAGTAATCAAAAAACTCCCAATACACAAGAACCCTGGACCAGAGGATTCACAGGAGAATTTTACAAAGCATTTAAGGAAGAGCTAAGCCTTATACTTCACAGACATTCCAAAAAAAAATGCCAGTAGATGGAAGACTCCCAAACTCTTTTTATGAAGCCAGCATTATCCTAATCCCCAAACCAGATGAAGACATGACAAAGAAAGAAAACTTCAGGCCAATATCAAAATTTCAGGCATGGTGTTGGAAGAGCTGAACAGCTACATCCAAAAAATAAAACTTGATCACCAATTTGTAGCATACACAAAAATAAATTCAAGGTGGATAAAAGACTTAAGTATAAGCCATGACACAATTAAACTTCTAAAGGAGAACATAGGCAGGAAAATCTCAGACATTTCACACAGCAATATTTTCACCAATATGTCCCCTAGAGCAAGGGACATAAAAGAAATAATAAATGGAACATCATCAAACTAAAAAGCTTCTGCATGGCTAAAGAAAATAGCATTAAAATGAAAAAAGAGTCAACAGTATGGGAAAACATATTTGCCAATGATACTTTGGACAAGGGTTTGATCTCAAAAATATATAAATAACTCACATTACTCCACTCTATGAAGATAAACAATTCAATTTAAAAATGGGCAAAAGACTTGAACAAACACTTTTCCAAGGAGGACATATAGAGGTGCCAGAGACATATGAGAGGATGCTCAGCATCACTATCCATCAGAGAGATGAAAATTAAAACCACAATGTACCACTTCACCCTGTTGAGAATGGCCATGATATACAAATCAACAAACAACTGCGGGAGAGATTTGGAGAAAAAGGAACCCTTGTGCACTGTTGGTGGGAATGAAGACTGGGGCAGCCACTATGGAAAATAGGATGGAATTTCCTCAGAAAACTAAAAATAAAACTGCCTTTTGACCCAGGAATTCCACTGCTGGTATTATACCCTAAGAACTCTGAAACTCCTATAGGTTCCAAAAGAACCTATGCATCCCAATGTTCATAGTAGCACAATTTACAATAGTCAAGTGTTGGAAAGAGCCCCATTGCCCATCAGTAAATGAATGTTTCAAGAACTATGTTACATTTACACAACGGAATAGTATGCAGTGAAAGAAAGAAGGAACTCCTACCCTTTGGGACAGCATGTGTGGAACTGTACAGCATTATGCTTAGTGAAATAAGCAAGACAGTGAAAGACAAATGCCATACAATTTTACCTATAAGTGGGACCTACTTAACAAAACAGGCAAGCAAAATATAACCAGAGACATTGAAATTAAGAACAAACGCAGTATCCAGAGGGGACCTGGGAGGGGATGAAGTGGGGGGAAAAAAGAAAGGGTCCTCAGGAAGAACTGTAAGGGATACATAGACAAAACCAAAGGGCATGGAAGCAGAGGGGAGAGGTGGGGATGGCTGCAGTGGTAGGGGATTGGTGGGAGGGTAAATGCAGACTCTCTTTTTATATTGTTTAGATGAGTGACACCATCTTTTTATTTTTTTATTTTCAGCTAAGCATATTTTTTCTCATTTAAAAATTGTTGTTAA
This sequence comes from Sturnira hondurensis, assembly GCF_014824575.4. Classification (NCBI taxonomy): domain Eukaryota; kingdom Metazoa; phylum Chordata; class Mammalia; order Chiroptera; family Phyllostomidae; genus Sturnira; species Sturnira hondurensis. The sequence continues at coordinate 7,232,275 of NW_028073935.1, read as the reverse complement.
AATAGAGTTGTCTCAATTTCCCTCCCACTATGCTCTGACAACCTAGCCACCCTCACTTCCCACCCTTTATCCTACCCCACTTTGGACTTGTCCAAGTGTTCTTTATATATGTCCCTGAAAACCCTTCCCCCTCTCCATCTCCAATTACCCCCTTTGGTTACTGTTCCTTTTTTCTTCATTTCAGTGTCTCTGGTTATATTTTGCTTTTTTGTTTGCTTTGTTGATAAGGTTCCATTTAAAGGTGAGGTCATTTGGTATTTATCCCTTACTGCCTGGCTTACTTCACTTGGCACAATGCTCTCCAGATCCATCCATGCTGTCCCAAAGGGTAGGAGCTCCTTCTTTCTTTCTGCTGTGTACCATTTTATTTTGTAAATAAATAGTTTACAAAATAAAATACCATAGTTTTTTGATCCATTCATTTATTGATGGGCACTTAGGTTGCTTCCAGCACTTGGCTATTGTAAATTGGGTTGCCATGAACATTGGGGTGCATAGGTTCTTTCAAATTGGTTGTTCAAGATGCTTAGGGTGCAGTCCTAGCAGTGGAACTGCTCGGTCAGGAGGCACTTCCATTCCTGAAGATATTCTATACTGTTTTCCACAGGTGTTGCACCAGACTGTATTGCCACTAACAGTACATCAGGGTTCCTTTTTCTCCACAACCTCTTCAACATGTGTTTTTTGTTGATCTGTTATGATGGCCATTCTGAAGTGGTATCTCACAGTGGTATTCATTTGCATCTCTCTGATAGATAGTGATGCTGAGCATCCTTATATATATCTCAGGGGCCCCTTTATGTCCTCCTTGGGGAAATATCTGTTCAGGTTCTTTACCCATTTTTTAATTGGATTGTTTGTCTTCCTGGAGTAGAGTCATGTAAGTTCTTTGTATATTTGTAGATCAAACCCTTGTCTGAGGTACCATTTGCAAATATATTTTTCCATACAGCTGGTTCCCTTTTCATTTTGCTGATGTTTTATTTAGCTGTGAAGAAGCTTTCTATTTTGATGAAATCCAATTTGTTTATTCTTTCCTTTATGTCCCTTGCTCTAGAAGATATATTGGTGAAGATATTGCTGTGTGGAATATCTGAGATTTTTGTGCCTATGTTCTCCTCTAGTACTTTTATGGTGTCGTGACTTATATTTAAGTTTTTTTTTTTCATTTTGAGTTTTTTGTATGTGTCTGTTGTAAGTTGGTGATCAAGTTTCATGTTTTTTGCATGTAGGTATTGAGCTCTCCCAACACCATTTGTTGAAGGGGTTATTTTTGCTCCATTTTATGCTTCTTCCCCCTTTGTCAAATATTAATTGACCATTGAGATTGGGTTCCATTTTTACTTCCTTATTCTCACCCATTGATCTATATATTTGTCCTTATGCCAGTACCAGGCTGTTTTGACTACAGTGGCCTTGTAATACAGTTTAATATGAGGTATTGTGATCCCTCCTACTTTGTTCTTCTTTCTCAAAATTTCTGTGGCTATTTGGGGTTATTTATGGTTCCATATACATTTTTTGAAATGTTTGTTCTACATCTGTGAAATATGTCATTTGTATTTTAATAAGGATTGCATTGAATCTATAAATTACTTTGGGTAGTATGGATATTTTGATGATGTTAATTCTGCCAACCCATGAACATGGTACATGCTTCCATGTGTTTGCATCTTCTTTATTTTCCAAACTTCCAATACTATATTGAATAGAAGTGGCAAAAGCCAACATCCTTGTCTTTTTCCTAATATTAGTGGGAAATCTTTTAGTTTTTGCCCTTTGAGTGTGATATTGGGTGGAGGTATCTCATATATGGCATTTATTTTGTTGAAGTATGTTCCCTTTATTCCCACTTTGCTGAAGATTTTTATCATAAATGGGTTCCGTACCTTATGAAATGCTTTTTCTTCATCTGTTGATCATGTGGATTTTGTTTTTTCTTTTGTTTACATGATGTATTATGTTTATTGACTTGTGTATGTTGTATTATCCTTGGATCTTGGGATGAATTTCACTTGATCATGGTGTATGATCCTTTTAATATATTGCTGTATTTGGTTTGCTAGTATTTTGTTGAGGATATTAGCATTTATGTTAATGAGCAATATTGGTCTATAGTTCTCTTTGTTGTGTCTATATCTGGTTTTGGGATTAGGATGATGCTGCCTTCATAACAGTTTGGGAGTCTTCAATCTTCTTGGATTTTTTTTGTAGTAGTCTCTGAAGTATAGGGGTTAGCTCTTCCTTAAGTGTCTTGTAAAATTCTCCTGTGAAATGGTCTGATTCAGGGCTTTTGTGTGCCTGGAGCTTTTGATTACTGCTTCAATTTTATCACTTGTTATCAGTCTGTTCAGACCTTTGAGATTCAGTGGTACTGTCTCCATGATCTCCTGAACTTGATCCTCTTGGGCTGTCATTTATGGTGTAACTGGGTTTTGATTCTTTTTTTTTTTAATTATGGATGTTTCTTTTTTTTTTTCCTTTTTTTTAAAAGATTTTATTTATTTATTTATCTTTGGAGGGGAGGAGAGAGGGAGAGAAACATCAATGTATGGTTGCCTTTCATGCGTCCCCTGCTGGGAGTTGGCCTGCAGGGAACTGGCCTGCAACCCAGGCATGTGCCCTGACTGGGAATCGAACCGCGATCCTCTGGTTCGCAGGCCTGTGCTCAATCCACTGAGCTATGCCAGCCAGGGCTGGGTTTTGATTCTTGTTGGGTCTTTCTTTGGTGGGTACTTCCCTCCAGTTTGTTGACTGACTCTGCCCACCAGCTCTTGTGTGCTGTTGTGCAGGTGCTATCAGAACAAAACCACAAAGCCCAGGGAACAAACCCACACCCACAAAAATACCTTTACCCTGCAATCTCAGTACCAATAGCAAATGAACTTGTGTTAATAAGGGTATAAAGAGTTTAACTCTATTATAAGAAAGGAGAGAAATAATCTATAGTATAAATTCTAATGACTTAATATGTTCATATTTGCTGGACAAGAAATGAGTGTTAAAAAGCTATGCATGAAGGAAAATATTGCTAATCATGGAGAAGACCACAGTGGATTTCATCTTGGTATCCTCTAGTGTTTACCACCATATTTTCTTTCTGATTTGCCTCCGGTCATGTCAGATGTTGACCCCATCTCATCTTAGGCAGCCTGTTCTGAAACTGCCTGGGATCTACTGTCTGTGGTTGCCTCCTTCAGTTAATATAGTCACTCTGCACCAAGCCGTCATCTTAAGTACCACAGAGCTGGGCCCAGTCTCTCTTAGGGGTGGGACTGTTGTTTCCTCTCAAACTGATGAGGCTCAGAGTGGTCTGCCTGAGCAGAATGGCTGCTGCTGTCTGGGGAATGATTCAGCAACAGGATCTCAGCACCTATTCTCTCAGCTTTCTTCCCAAAGCTTCCATCCCAGCCTCTCTTCAGGCATCTCCAGCCCACTCTGTTCCCATCTTACTGAAACCTCAGGTAAGTGCCAGCAAATGAAAATTTGTGTGTTGGCCCTTTAAATGGCTCTTTGCAACTCCAGCATCCATCTCTGGTAAAGAGCAACCCTGCCGCTTTTTGTATCTGGTTGTTATCTGTGTGTCTTTTTGGCTATGGTGCTCTAGGCTGGGATCCCAGAACCCCTTAGGATTTAGACCCCTTTCTTCTCAGGGGGATCCCTGGCCACTTAAGTATCCTTCTGGTGCTGCTGCCTGTGGGTGCCCAGCCAGTCTTCTCTAGTCTCCACAGCACTCCTCACCAGTCTAGTGCTGAAGCTGATTCCTCTCTCTGGGATTTTAAGGCCTTGTCTCTCTATTGTTCAGTTGTTTGTTCTGGGTGATTTCTCCACAATTTAGTTGTAATTTTAGATTGGTCCTTTGGAGGAGGTTAGTATGGCTTCTATTCACTCCTCTGCCATCTTGCCAAGTCTTACATGCATTATAAAGGACTGCAAAAGCAATCTTATGCATTTGACCCGGTTCCTGTCACCTTCATTTTAACTGCAGGTATCTCTCTGGGAAAGTTTTGCATAAGTCAGTATGTATGTTTCCACTCTTTTCTCCACCAAAAGTAATAGTAATTGAAAGCAGACTGGTAGGATAAGAAGATGATTCAACCATAGGCTCAACACCTTGCTCCCCCCACTCATGTTATGAAATCTTCTTCTGACTCAGAGCTGAACTATTTTTCTAATAATCAAGAGTAGAAGAATTACAATATTTTCCTTCAGTTGAACTATACCAGAGAGGTAAGTTTTTGATTTACTGATCTGGGAGATGAAGACAAAATTGTTTAGAGACAAAATTGTCCTCTTGAGTTCAGATTTTTCAGGATGATGATGTCATAGTCTAAAATATGAACTCTTGCATATTATGTGTGAGAAAGTATACAAGCTTTCTTGTGTGATTGCATGTTTGATATTAAGAAGACTATGAATTTGTACTGCAGGAATTATGAACACCATTAACATTTTTTCCATTTACCACAAAGTACTAGGAGGTGATTATCTTGTAATTTAATGTTCAAAACTGAAAACCAGGGTTGCAAAATAATGTGCTATTCTTAAAGAGGGTAGACATATTTTGAATATTTTAAAGGACTATAAAAAACACCTTAAAATGAAACATTTAGCTAAAAATGATTTCTTTCTTGTTCTAAATCTATACATAAATCTCAAAAACTGTTGTAAACACCAGCAGCACTTTCTGAGTTTATAATGATCTCTAATTATAATGATGTTCATTTTCTTTGGAAATGACATGATTTGCCACTTATATAAGTATAGACTTCAGTAAATTGGTAACTGCATTTAATATTAGAAATAGACATTTAAAACCATTAATGGGATAAAGGCATTTAAAGTTGTATTATGTAAAAGTTTTTGAGAGTTTTGCTGAATTTATTTAAAAATTAACTTTTCATAGGCACTTCATTTTCAGCACTTGACTAAAGCAATTTTCTAAATTATAAATAAAATTCTTTTTCACCTAAGGCTTTGAACAAAGTTTGTTCTGAGTGTCATAAATTGACTGAAGTATAATCTTCACAAAATTATTGTTGGAATAAGCAATATGGTAACTCACTTTAACAGCTTTGTCATCAGTAAGACCCTGCAATATACAATGGGTTCACAATATACAATGTGTCACTAACCTGGCAAGAAGTTAAACATTCCCATTCTCCTGGTAATAGCTATGCTGTCTGATACTTACATTGGTGGCCACATTATAGGCTGATGTACTTGGTATCTCATTTCATAGCTGTGTTAGTTAACTTGTTTCAAACATTCAAGGCTAATTTGCACTGTCCCATTATGCCATTTGAAGTTATCAATTGAAAAATAGTCTTCAGCTTTTAAACATATAATGTCATATATTGTCAATTAATATCTTAGGAGGTTGTACTCATTGTCACACCATTCACAGGCGCCTATTATATTCTTCCTTTGTGACAAAATTAAAGTAAAAGCTAGTCCAGACACTGATCATGTCTGTGTAATGGATGGTTAGACAGGAGGTCGGGTTTAATCAATTCAATTTCCCATCTGGTTGCTGATTTATTCTGTGAAGTTGCTGAAAAAAAGAGAGGGTTTGCAGATGACTGCATATGTGTTTTCTATCAGAAAATGTCAATGTGAACACTGACATTGCCCATGGCTGCACTCTATGTTGGTGAATAAGCCTAATATAAATGCCTGTAGTTTAACATTTCCTGATGGCAAAGACTGTCAAACACTGACACACAGTGAAGGAGATGGTAGCATGCAATAAGACTAGACACACATTTTTATGGAAGGGTTCAAAAGCTGTCATGGAGATAGAGATTTTAGATTAAGTTGGAATGATCCCCAGAGATCTGTTGTCTTAGTCTTTTTTAGCTGCTATGACAAAAACATCATAGACTGGGTGACTTGTAAGTAGAAAAAAATATTGCTCACAGCTCTGGAGGCTGGGAAGTCCAAGATCAAATTATAGGTAGATTCCATGCCTGGTTCGTAGATGGAATTCTCTCTGTGTCCTCACAGGGCAGAAAAAATGAGTGAGCTCTCTAATCTCTTCTTACAAGGGGACTAATTTCATACATGAGGGCTCTATCTTTATGACCTGATCACCTTCCAAAGACCCCTATCTTCAAATATCATCACATATGGAGTTAGGTTTCAACAAATGAAATTTGAGATAGATACATTCAGTTTATAGTACTCTGAAAACAAGATTTTTGAAACTTAGAGATGGTAAGTATCTTCTGCCTTTAAAATGCCCCCTAATCATGGAAAGCCCATGTGTGCAGTGACTCTTTCTACCCCTGAATTGTGCTACCTGCAGCCAAGATATTCTTGGAAGCCTCTGTAAATTTTATGATTTTGTTTCTGCTGATTACAACCCAATTCCCAACATTCAGGAAAATCCTCTATTGTTTGACCCATTGAAAGGTAGTTATGCTTATTCCCTTGAGTAGGCTACTGAATGAAAAGAAAGCAAGGTTTTTACAAGAGTTTCAGTGCAATTAACTGGATAATTCTTTAAAAAGTGGTTTTGTGGTTAATAAGCACACTAAAAAATGCTCAATATCATTAATCATTAGGTTAATGAACATCGAAGCCACAATGAGATAGAGGTTCACACCCTTCAGGGTTTGGAGAGGATGTGAAGAAATTGGAGAAGCCCTGTGCATTCCTGGTGGAAAACAGTGTAATGGTTTTTCAAAAAGTTCTACATAGAATTATTATATGATTCAACAACCTTACTTCTGTGCATATACTTATAATAACCAAAAGCAGAGACACAAACATACTTACATACCAGTGTTCATAGAACATTATTTACAACAGCCACAACTGCATATTGGTAGATGAATGGAAAAGGAAAATGTGGTGTATACATACAATGGAATATTATTCAGCCTTAAAAAGGAATAAAATTTTAATATATGTCACACTGATGAACCTTGAAAATATTAGGCTAAGCGAAATAGGCCAGGCACAAATGGACAAATATTGTAGGACTCTACTTACATGAGAAATCTAGAGTAGTCAAGATCATAGAGACAGAAAGTAGAATAGAGCTTACCAGGATTGGGATGGGGTGGAGAAGAAATGGGGAAGGATTTAATGAATACACAGTTTCAATTTCGGGAGACAAAAAATTCTGGAGATGGATGGTGGTGATGGTTGCACAACAATGTAAATAAAATGTGCTTGATGCCACTGAATTGTACACTTAAAATTGCAATTTTTTAAAAAGAGTAGCCTTGAGGCTTATTTAGAGTCTTAGAAAAGCATGGATTTTTAAGTCAATGAATCTAGGCTTGACTTGATTCTTTCTTTGACTTTGACTTTGTGGCCCATTTTCTTACACAGGCCACTTCCAAGATACTGGGAGGGGCCTTAGTAATATGTTCACCAAATCATATATGTTCTAAAATTTGCAAAAATAAACTTTTCATCTCAGTTAATTGAGGACATTCCCTTTCCACATTGTTTTCCCACTGTCATACTTTGTCTCATGTTGAATGCCATTGGAGGGGCCAACAGGAAATTTTGGAATGCAGGCAAGAGGAAGCTAAATGAGGGACATATTTAATCTATTTTTAGAGAGACCTCTTTATGTGCTTTTGCAGTCACTTCAGTTCTGTCCATTATTACCAGTGTCCCAGTATAGGACTGTCTTTGAAGCATGTTTCCTGAATCAACTCACCTCATCAGGTATACTAACTAACAAGGAGATGGGGGATTAGATCTTGCATGACAAACAGACCCTGTTCTAGGTATCTGGCATGCAAAGTGTGTAACAGTGGAGTCAGAAATGCCAACTATTTCCAATTCAAAGAGAATCCAGGATTGGTCATTGAGTAGGAAAATTCTAAAAGCCCTGAAAACGACAGCTCATGTTAAATTTGACATTCCTAAAAATTTACAAGATATTACCAATACTGGGTTGTAAAGATAAAATAAACTTTCTAATCTATCACTGGTAAAAACAAATTTGTTCAATTAGGCTCAGAACAATATGTAGAATTTCAATAGAAAAAAAATTAAAAATCATGGATATGCAAAAGGGACATCAATGAATATATAGATAAAAATATAAGGTACAAGTGTGTTGCTAGGCCCTTAATTCATCAGAATGTTACTTCACTGGATTTTATGGCCTTTCTAATGTTTGTTTTTAAAGTTGAATTTTTTCTTTTCTAATAAATATTCACTTTAATATGTACTTTTTGTACTTATGGTTTTGTATTACAGAGTGCCTAAAAATTGTAAAAAGCTTCAGACCCCCTGAAACTTGGATCTATTCTAGCTTGGGGCTTAGAGCAGTACTTCTCTAGACATAGTTTCTTAAGGGTGGTTAGTAACCTAAAAGAGTTATTATGAGGGTAAAATTAGGCAGTATTATTTTCTGGTACATGGTAAGGTTTCAAAAAATACCCTTTTTTCTTTTATTTGAACTTTGATGGTATAAATTTATTATCTCAACTTTGACCTTTCTATCTTTTCTATTCATTTAATAACATTTTATCTCTCTAGACAAGTTCTGAGTTCCATACACTCCTACCTGGTCTCTGCCTTTGGTCTTTTTCTCTTTTAATCCATCTTTGTTCTTCTGCCAAGGTGTTATCAGAAAGTCAGACCTGATCTTAGTTTTAAACACCTGACTAGCTTAAAGATTTTTTATGGTTCCCTTTGACCAAAATATAAAGATGAAATGCCTTAGTATGGAATTTAAGGTCCTTTTTTAAAAAATAATTTTTTAATTTATTTCTTGTTCAAGTACAGCTTTCTGTCTTATATTCCCAACCCTGCCTGCCCCCCGCCCCATGCTCCCCGCCTCCCTCCCATTTCCGCCCCCCACCCTTAGTTATTGTCCATGTGTCCTTTATACTTGTTCATGTGAGTCCATCCCCTTTTCCCCTATGATTCTCTCCCCTCTCCCCTCTGGACCCTGTCAGCCTGTTCCATATTTGAGTGTCATTGGTCATATTGTGCTTGCTTGTTTGTTTTGTTTAGATTCCTGTTAACGGTGATATCATATGGTATTTGTCTTTCACCGCCTGGCTTATTTTGCTCAGTATAATGCTTTTCAGTTCCATCCATGATGTTGCAAAGGGTAGTCCTTAATGACTCCTCCTATTTTTCTAGATTTAATTCATGCCTGACTCACATCCTATGATCTTGGCAGTTGTGTAATTAAGAAACATACTGGCATGCTTCTTGTCTTTTGTAGTTCAGGCAAGAATGCACTCTTCCTGCTTGTAATTCATTGATTCATTAAGTCAGTCAGTGGGTCTGTCATCAGTCATTTGTTTGCCCATTAATTGCAGTAATACTTATTGAGTCAGTGTTTAATTTGTGCAAGACATTATGCTAAATATGAATATGTGGATGAGCGTTGTATGGAAAATTAGCTCCAGGCAGTGGTCACTCCCAAGTACTCTACCAGGGAAACCTGCCCAGAGGTTATAGAACTAAAATCTCAAATACCAAGTCTGTATTGGATGGTTTACTTACCCCCAGTGACAAAAAAGGGAGAGAGACTAAAGATGAACCCACAAAAAATGGGTGTTTACAGTGGAAGGGCCGTGCTCCCTGGGTTGTGCTGTGTTTTCAGGTCCTGTCTCTTTCTACCACATTAGCTTCCTCATTGATGATGTGCTTGACAGACCAAGAGTTATGGTTGCTGTAAGGGGACTCACAGACAGGAGGTGCCAAAAACCATAATACACTCTTGCTGTGAGAGCCAGGTACATTTGCCTATCTGAGCTGTAGCTCACCCATTACTGTTCTGAACTTGAGCTGTGAACTGTATTGTGGCTCTTGGATAGAGCATATATAGGGCTAGGATGGGATCACACTGGAGCTAACTGGTGTGTGGCTGGTTTAGAGGTGACAGAGCTATTAGGACACAGAGGTAGGATGATCATGACTTGGTTTTTGCAATTCTTTTGGCCTATAAGCAATTCTTTTTGGCCACACTTTTGTGTGTTGCATCAGATTTTCTGTTAATTCTATGTACCTTTGGCATGTTGTAGAGATTACTGACCTATTTAACATACTTATGATTTTTACTTGTTTCCCATAAACTAGTTGCTTATTTATTATGTTTGCTTAACACTTTAATTACATCTTATGGTATTAGCTATTAGGTTGGCCGTTCCATGTGTGTGATGATGTAGACCTACACAAATTCACTCCTAGCTCTCCTCAGGGAACTGAGGAGACTTCCCACTGGGAAAGTTGATGGAGTCATAAGATGGTAGGAGTAATCCAGATTAGTAAGGGCTGGTAAAAGGCACATATCCCCTTTGGGAGCTTAAGTCATTGGCTGTGGCTGGTGCATGAAATTGACAGAGAGGAGTAGAAGTATGTGGATAGGGATAGATTGACAAAGTGCTTCTATGATTGGCCTTGACTGCCTTGTTAAAGAATTTGGATGTTATCACAAGGAGCAAGAGGAGCTATGAAAAGATTTTTGGTTTGGCTTGCCTTCATTTGGCTTTTAAATTCTCATCTCTACCTGTGTTGGTAAGTTTTATGTTTCAGTTGGCTATACCATAGTACCAAATACTATTCTAGATGTTTCTGTGAAGGTGTTTTTTGGTTTGAATGAACATATAAATCAGTAGACATTGAATGAAATGGATTACCCTCCATAATGTGGTGGGCTTTAATTGATTAAAGTTGTAATTAAAAAGTTAGAGTTAGCCTTAATTGATAGGCTTAACTTACTAATGCATGTATGTGGGAAACTGCTATTCCAAAATTGTGCAGTTTTGAATAAAAACTCCTTTCCTTTATCACCAAACTTTTGCCTCTGGAATTTTGCCTGGAGGGCGGCAGTGAGCAGCAGGACCCCACTCACTGCTCAGTAACAAAATGAGGCAGCTTCCAGTCCTCTGACCCCTCTCAAACTCCCTGTGTCCTTAAGGTACTGCTTGAGAAACACCTGGGAATATGTTCCTGGGAACATGTGGGCTAATCAAGCCTCAAGTAGGCCTTGCAAGAAGGCTGAAGGAACTATATAATAGACTCGGAGAAAACAGGATAATAAATCACAAATTTCTGACACTGTACAGCTGAGAGAGATGACTAAAGTGTGTTTGCAATGTATTTTCTCTTTAAAAGAAAAAAGCGTTATTCTTGCAGTGTCAACACCAGATCCCTAAGAATAAGTTACTGACTTATTTGTCACTGAAGATATGGGCCCATCAATATCTATAGAAAATTCAAATCTCCTGGGTGCCTTCAAAAGAAAGACGATACAAGAACAAAGAAAATCATTCTTCATTGGGCTTTCCAGCAAAGCTGATCTAAAGAGAGACAATGCAGGGGAAAGTCATTCCAGGTTTTGGTATTCTGATTTCTCTGTAAAGTGATTCTGAATGCCCAGAGCCCCTCTATGGCCCCTGCACCAATTGGATGGAGGTATCTGCCTTCCCTCCCATGTCCTTTCTTTAGAAATTAGATTTCTTTCTATTCAAATTGATTTTTCAACTTGGTTAGCTTGTTGGCAATTAGTAGGAGAGAGGGGAGGGCACACTACAACACAAACAAATAACAAACAAGCCAAACCCCACCCTGCTGTTTGGCAAGCCTGGCTGCCAGAGACTCCCTCTGAATAAATGAACAAAATGGATAGAGAAAGGATTGTGTGGAGTCACTGTTTCCACAGGGATTATTATGACACTGTACAGCTGAGAGAGATGCAGCAAGTTGCTGCAGACAGTAAATACACTGTAAATATTTTCACTTGTAAAAAGGTAAATCAGTGGAAGCAAGGTTTATGTTCTGTATAGTGATCCTGCACATGTCTCCCCCAGCTCCAAATAAAAGAGATCAGCAGGTCATTGGAGAGCCAGAAGCAGAGGAATGCAGAAAGTAGAGACATTGAATGAGATGCTGCTGCCTGGTTAACCCAGCAGTGTGGTCCAGATGCCCTACAGCTGTCATAGAGTTGCCACCCCTGGGATATAATAAAGTACTTATTTAGGGGAACATGCTCTATATTTGAAAGTACTTGTGATGAAGAGATGCAGCCAGATGGCAGTCACCACCCCTGCAAAGTTTCATTGTACCTAGTGGTGGCAGAGGAGAGTAAGGACCCAGATGTCTGTGTTGTATCAGTTATTACAAACCCATCAGCATTTTCCCCGTGTTCCTATCACCATGTTTGCCCCTTCCTTCACCTCTCCTGCCCTCCACAAATAAAGCTAGATTCTGCTCAAGGAATTGTTTTTTAAATGTTCAAAATGAAATTTTGCTCATTTTAGTGGAAGGAGTACAACCAGGGTGAAGCAGGTTTATTGATGGTGCACACATTTTCTCAGATAAGGAATATTCTGAGAACCACTTTTCTCCCCACCAGCCTAGAGCTTCTCAGACATTTTGTTGCTGAAAGATTGTCCATTTTTTTTTTTTTGGCCTTGGCTTTCTCTCCTCTGGTCCTACATAGCTGAGGCTCATTCACCCCTGCCATACTGTATAGAGTATATACTATATTTTGCCATGTATACTGCACACTTTTTTGTCCACATTTTTTAGGGAAAAAACAAGGGTATGCATTACATGTGGGTAGTACAAATTCTGCATCTATATAAATGTTTTTAACTCTTTTATTTATGCTTATGTGTTAAAAGTTTAACTCTAGAAAGTGATAATGATGTCCATATGCAAAATAATGCTCTGGAATATGATAATCGGTTTTGTCAAACTTGGGATGAACTTGCAAAGAAAGCAGTTTTGGCCAACAATTCAATGAAATGAAACAAAGAACAAAATATTGTGACCCACAGAGTAAGATAAATGATGCTGATTGTTATCTACTTGATAAGATAGGTGATGTAGACTTTATTACCATAGGGTGAACAGCACAACATTTCTCTCCATACACTATAGATGGGAGAAAATATTGGAATTGGAAAATCCCTTGGAAAATGTCAAAACTGTTTTGTTTTACAGATTTTATTTATTTATTTTTAGAGAGAGGGGAAGGGAAGGAGAAAGACATGGAGAGAAACATCTATGTGTAGTTGCCTCTCACGTGCCCGCTACTGGGGACCTGGCCCCAAACCCAGGTATTTTCCCCAACTGGGAATTACACTAGTGACCCTTTGGTTCACAGACCAGCACTCAATCCGCTGAGCCACACCAGCCAGGGCAAGACAGTTTTTGTACATTGCAAGCTTTAAGCTAAAAGTTATTCAATATGCTAAAAAGCATGGCAACAGAGCTGCCTAGAGACACTTTGGATCTCCTCCCACAGACAGTGCCAACAGATTGTGGAGGCAACAGGAAGATAGGCTTCTTCAGATACCAAGATAGAAAAAGGCAATGCGAGGGAAACCTCCAAAGTGGCCAGAGGTGGAGCAGGAGCTGAAGACCTCGACCAAGGTGATACAAGCAGAAGGTAAAAGGACTGCATTAAAAAAACCAAACTGATGACTCCTCAGGGACAGCTAAATGGTGTTTTAACTTTATGAAGAGAGAAGGTTTGAGCATGAGGACATGAATGAAACTTGCTCCAGAACTTGCATCCAGCAGCCTATGAGGATCAAGTTTTAGAATTTCATTCTTAATGTTATCTATCTTAGAAAAACTTAGAATTTTGATGTTCAAGTACAGTTGTATCCATTTTTCCTCCACCACTTTCCCCTGGCCCACTCACCCCAACCTCGCACCCTCAATCCTATCCCCCTTTGACTTTGTCCATGAGTCCTTTATACATGTTCCTTGATGACTCTTCCCCTTCTTTCCCTTGTTGTCCCCTTCCCTCATCCCCTCTTACTGTCAGTTTGTTCTTTATTTCAATGCCTCTAGTTATGTTTTGTTTGCTTCTTTGTTTTGTTAATTAGGTAAAAAATGAAATTTCTTTTCCTTTAAAAAAATAAATAAAATCCTCAAAAAAAGAGAAAGACTTAGAACTTTGAACTATCCCAAATTGCCAATGTGGATGAAGTCCCATTCACATTTGATGTGCCATCCAACAGAACTATGTACATCAAAGGAGCAAAGACTGTGGCTATTAGAACTAGTGATCATGAAAAAACTCATTGTTCTAGCCTGTTGTGCAGATGGGACAAAGCTACTACCTGTGATCATCTTTAAAAGAAAAAATGTTTCTGAAAGAAAAGATTCCAAGTGGAATTATTGTCCATGTGCAAGAAGGATGGATGAATGAAGAAGGCATGAAAGTCTAGTTTAACAAAGTCTAATTACAAAGGCCTGGAGAATTACTAAAAAACAAAAAACAAAAAACAAAAACAAAAACCAGCTCTGCTTGTTTTTAATAACTTCAAAGCCCATGCTACACAAAGTGCAAAAGCAAGCACAGTGGACTTGAAAACCCAACTTGCTGCTATAGCTGGTGGGCTAACCAGACAAATGCAGTATCTTGGTGTGTCAGTAAACAAGCCCATTAATGCCTAATGAAGAAAGACTGGACATCATGGATGTGGTCAGCTGGTAATGATTTAACACCTACAGGCCAAATTAAGGAAGCACCCAATCCCCCAGTTTTGTGACTGGATCTTAAGATCACAGAACAGTGTCAAGAAAGAAGTGGTTGTGAAATCATTTTAAACATGTGGCATCAGCAATTCTATGGATGGAACTGAGGACAATGAAATTTACTAGGATGAGGAAAGTGACTCTTCAGAAAACACCAGTAATGTAGAAATTGAAGATGCTACTTCTTTTTAAAAATATTTTATTTACTTATTTTTAGGAAGGGGGGAAGGGAAGGAGAGAGGAAGAGAAACATTATTATGTGGTTTCCTCTCATATGCCCCCTACTGGAGACCTGGCCTGCAACTCAAGCATGTACCCTGACTGGGAATTGAACCTGTAACACTTTGGTTTGCAGTCCGGCACTCAATCCAATGAGCCATACCAGCTAGGGCAGAAGATGATACTTCTGATATTGACAGTGACCAAGAGTTCTTGGCCTTCTATGATGCATAAATATTGTAAATTTGTTATCTGCATATAAAATTTCTTGTATCTGTTCATGCATTTTGATTATTTCTCATATAAAATTTATTGTACTATAATGTGTTAAAAAATAAACACTAAAATATCTTTATAATACAAGTATCTAAATATAAAGAGATAATTAAATTTAAAAAATTAAAAGGAATTTTTTTTCCTGAAAGTTTGGGCCAAGAATATGAGTGTGCATTATACACAGGAGCTCATTATTTGGATTCTACCTCTGTGCTGAGAAAAGGAGGTCATGAATCTCCACTTCAGCATCTGAAAGTACATGATTTTACCATATATTACATAGTCACAGCAATACTGCCTTTGAAGAACTTTATTAATAATTCAGATAACATTATTAAAGTGCTCTAAAATATATGTGGATATCTTGTTGAAGCACAGAGGAGGAAAATAATCCAGCCTGAAGCTGAGTAGTCAATATTTTTATTACTTCAAAAACTTAAGGCTTGAAATACAGATACCCTGAGATGTTTATTTTTGTGGTTCCAGCAAATTCAACAAATATTGGTTGAGTCGTATTATATGCAGGCATTTTACAAGGTACAATTCTTGTCCTCAAGTCACTCCCAGTCTAGTAGAGGACCTGCAATTTGGGCACAGAGTAAAGGTCAGAGTGTCATAATGCTGTGTCTAGGAGGTATGGCTAACTACACCACAGGGCTGGCTAACTACACCACAGGGCTTGGGCCCCAGAAAGATTTGAGAAGGAGAAACATTTGGACTTGAATCTGTAGCCTTTAGAGAGCTAATGAGGTCTCATACAGAGGGAAGTAGCATAAGCACACATACTTTTGACAGATAGTTGGCAGCTGTGTATGAAGCAAGTAGAGAGAGGGCTGCAAGACTGTACACAGAGCAGTTCGAAGATTTGTCAAACACTTACAGCAATGGCCATGGGTGGGAAGAGACTGGTTGGCCCACTAGAAGAAGAAATTCACTGAATTTGTCCACCAGTTGGTATGCTGGCTAAGGAAGGGGGAATTCAGGTACATGGTTTTCTCTCAAGGAGTGCGATGGCACATTCACTGAGAAGGAGCCACATAGACATGGAGTTTGAGATGCTTATGGACTATGGATACCATTCTGCAAGTACTTGAAAATGCAGAACTAGGGTGTGAAAATGGGGAGGATGTAGACACTGCAATATGGGGGGCATTACTTATACAAATTATATTTATAAATTATATTTAAATCCAGTGATGGCTCAAAGAGAGAATGCAGAGGGAGAAAGGGTGAAGATTTAAGGTGGGGTGATTAACATGATGAATTTTTGAGAGGAGAGGGCACAAGAAGAAGCAATGAGGTCCTAGATACTGGAGAGGCATCAGAGTGAATGTTGATAAAGAGGCACTTCAAAGGTGATCAAAGGGCACACATGGAAGGGCTGGAGTGCCAGGACAAACCCAACTTCCACCTTTACCGAACCAATCTTGGTAAAGAGCATCCAATAGTAGTGCATCATGCTATCTTTCAATCTGTTCCCAGGTTAAATCTAGTCCAATCACATATAAATTCAAACCCTGAAGATAACCAACTAGTTCTGTACTGTATGCAGGTTCCTACTTTATTGTAACAAATAGGTACTCTAACTGGTACTCTGGGACTTGTTAAAGTACCTCCTAACAGTGAGCTCAAACTGTTTCTTTCCACAAAGCAACTCATTTTAGTTTTCTCAACCATCCTGTGAACTAGGCACTAAAATTTTCCTATTTAACAGATCAGAAAACTGAGCAATTTGTCCAAAGTCATACAGCTGTTAAGTACTGAGAAGTGAGTCCCACCCTTGCTAATTTCTTTAGTAGGTGAGTGACTAAGCCTGTCTCTAATATAGATATTCTTTACCTTAAAAAAGATGATGGAGATGTGCCACCTGATTCTGTTTTCAGTGATTTTACAACCACAGGGATGAACTGACTGTGTCTGAAACGATGTTTGGTAAAATCTACCTTGTTATGCATCTACCCAATTGTAAAGACTGGTTGGTCCCAATTGTGAAGACTGGTTGGTGACTGCTGAAGTGGTTTCTTCCATCAGTATGACTCAGACTAAATAGATACTTAGTGTCTGAACCAGCGATTCTCATCCCTGGCTGCATAGCATAATCACCTGGGAACTTAAGAACATTCTGATGCCCAGACCACACAGATTATACCATAATCAACGGGTGTGAAGTTCAGGATAAGATATTTTTAAAGCTCTGGGTAGTTCTAATGTAAAGCCATGATTTAGAACTACTAGTAATGACCTAGTTTCAGGTAGCACCTGCCTGAGTCTATCACCAGTGCTGCCTTTATTCATTTTTAGAGCTCCAAGGCTTTGGGAAGTGTTGGACTCTGCAGTGGAGCAGAATCCTTAGAAGGCACCCTGGTTTCTTTTTTCCAATGTAAACTCCTGTATTATTTCTTCTCCTTGAGTTTGGTGTGTGTGCAAATAGCATGATCTCACCCTTTGATTATGTTACTTACATAGCAATAGTGATAGGATATTGCAGATGTAGATAAGGTCTTAAATCAATTGATTTTGAGTTCAGTTAAAGAGAGTTTGTCCTGGAAAGACCTAATCTACTTAGACCCTTTAAAGAGGAAGAAAGACTACAAGCAGCAGAGATTCACCGATGGTTTGTTAATGTCCTTTTATGGATTTAAAATATGATTGAGAATAATAGTCGATGATATTCTTTAAATAAGCTTGTATCATTTAATCTCAATTTGCAGTTCAGAACAAACCATAAAGCCATTTTGTTCTTGGAAAAGTAATCAACTTTGCCTGAGTAAAGCTGGCTGATACCACATAATAATTTTATAAATGCTGAGGCTGAATAGTGAGTTCCTAGATAAGTCTTTGAAAATAAATTGAACTTTAGTAGTAACTTTTCTCATAATTAATAGTAGTTTCAGAATAATAAGCTTGTGTTGAGACAAAATTTTTTACAGCCTCTAATGGTGTGGAAGTTGGGTTAGAATGAATCACCTATCAGTTATGTAGATCATTATTTTATTGTTAGAAAGTCAAATTATGGCTATTACATAATACTCCCAGGTTCAAAAGTTGAGAGAATTAATAATACAAAAAGATGTGTGTATTTTAAAGAGACCTACTAGTTTGGATAGCTGTCATGTACTGAGACAATGATTCAGTCATATTACAGAACTGCCTAGGATTGATGCCATGTGCCAACTGAAGTAACAGTGCAGGGTGGGCACCCTCTGAAGGGCTTCCCAAGTTAGCATCTTGACTGACTGCTAATACATGAGGACCACTGCCTTGTTGTTGGGGAGAATCCTGTTTGTGCTTTCTCATCACCTCCTCACCTTGCTCTCCAGGCACACAAGGGAGAGGAGGTTCTAGACCCTTGTCTTAAAGAAAAACATTGTGGAAGATTACAACTTCATGGACTGGATGATGAGAAAAAGGTTATAGTTCAGAATAGTTTTCAGAATTTTTGTCTGCACAGCAAGTTAAAGTCGGTGCTCTGTGTCACTTCACTTTGGTTCATATTTCAAACAGGAGAGAAGGTTCATGGTTTTCCCAGTCACCAGATCAAGCACTATCAAATATAGTACAGAGAGATTATTTTCTTTTCTTTAGAAATTAGAAGTGTAGCAGAAACTGGAAATCTCAGAGAAGAATGTCTGGGGAGGTAGTCTTCTTTAGATGTTCAGGATGCACCAATTCTTGATATTACCCATTTAGGGACTTATTTAAACTTCTTGTTTTTCTTGCTCTATCTTCACTGCTCATTAGTAGTTGGAAAGGAAAGAAAACAAGCTTCAGTGTGTCAATTCTGGGAGAAAACTGCTTTAAGTCCTAGGGGTCCATTTGTCTATGAGGTACATTAACCTAACCTTTTCTCCTTATACCACAAGCAATTGAAAAGTAACTATATTATGCTTAATCTGTAACCAACTTTCCTTTCCTCCTCTGTTCCTTTCTTCTTTCTCTCCCTCCTTTTCCCCTATCACTTTATGGGTGTTATTTGTTATTATTTTGGTCAAATGATTTCTTTTCAAATGCATCAAAAAGGTAAAGGAAGCCTGGTCATACACAGTCTACACTACTTGTAATTTTGACTTAGCAAATTCTGGAATAATGAGATTCACTTTAAATATAGTTAGTTTCCATATATTAGGTCATATTTAAATTTAGATATTTCCCTAGAAGATAAAAATTCACTATAGTAGGTTTATAGTATATCATTTTAGTGTAAACTGCTTAATTGTTATATTTAGTTGCATTATCCATAATCTCAGGGAAGTCAACAACACTGCACCAAGAATGTTACTAGAGCTTTTTTTTTGCATCAAAAGGTAAAATAAAGGGAATGGTAAAAAATAAAGGGACACAGCATATCTACATTGCCATGCACATATGTTTTCAGAGTTATCACAGCCTTAGGTTTTTTTTGGGGGGCGCACATTTATTCTCTTCATTCTTATTTCACTGTTTCAGTTTTAGACATTTAATCCAGATAAATATTTAAATGTGAATGAAAAAACTTGTGTTTATAAAGTTTCCAGATATTCCAAAAATTACAAAGGCCATTATCCAAGAGCAAGGTGACATTTTGATAACAATGCTTGTTGGCTCAGGTGTCTCATTTATGACCCAATAATTTTATACTCTTGTGTCCTTATCTTGTTACCCTTCTTAAGGACATTCAGGGAGGTGTTGTGAGTGGAAAGGTTTGTTACCCTTTCAGAAAGGTTTTCTTTATGTGTTTCTCTAAATATTTATAGAAATATTGCCCTATCTTGAAAATATCTAAATATTTATAGAAATATTGCCCTATCTTATCAGCGTGTCTCTGTATACAATAATAACATATAACCATGTTGTGTTTTTCTCTTCTGTTTTTGTATAGTAAAATGTAGTCTTATTTTAGTTGTGAACCATATATTTAACATACTGACAACAATAAAAAAGCTTTTAAAAGGAAAGAAATGTAAAAACCTTACAATCTCACACATCAGCTGTTTCCACTTGGTGTTTGCACGTTCATCATGATGTAAATATAATTTTTGGATTTAATATTTTAAATCTACAAAACAGACAGGAAATCTGAGAGAGATAAATTAAAGGTACTTATTAAGGGGCTGGAAGTGGGGATAAGAGGCCCACAGCACAAAAGGATAGAAATGGAGTTTGGCATGATAGAAAGACCAGAAGACCATTTCAGATGGAAATTTATCCAAGGATGGAGAAAGCCACAAACAGCATAATGCCCTGGAACATTTTCTGAGGGGCTCTATACACTGCAGTCAACTTCAGAGTGTCTGGAGCGGGGGGGGGGGGGGGGGGGGTATGTCTTCAAAGACTCCCAGTATAACAGGGTGAAGCCAAGTGGGGGGGGGCTCAAATAGGGATTTGTAATGGCGTCCAGAACTCAGGGTGTCTAGGAAATATTAGAATGCATATATAGGATTTCCTTACCCCTACCACAAAGTCTGAGCTGAAGGATGGGATGCATGGAGGAGGGCCATTGAGAGTTGTTTTGAATAGCAACAGTTTTGCAGATAACCCTTAGAAAGGTCATTTAACATATCTATAACCTTTAACTGGTTTCATAGATGTATTAAATAGCTGTGGCCATGCTTTGAGCCAGGGGGATGGGAGTGACTTCAACCCATGATGTAACTGGGAGGCAACTCCCCTTGATTACAGTGCCTGCATGAGAGCTTGGAGATGATTGGCTCCATGCCATGGGGCCATGCCTGCCTGTACTTACTATGGCGGCCCAGTAAAGCTGGTAGAATACGGGAATGCTGGCAAGTGTAACAGACTGTGGGAAGAGTTGGAAATGGGGCTGCAGAGGAAGATTGGGGCTGGGATTTAAACCCAGGCACAACAGCAATGCAGGCTTTTTGGGACCTCACAGTTTTGGCAAAAGTTGGGACCATGAAACTTTAGGGTGTTTTTTTTTGCCATGTGGCTTAAGAAGCAGGAGAGACTTGGCCTGGAAGAAAAGGGGTGAAAGGATTCTTGCTGGTGGGCCATGAGAAGGTGCCACATGGTTTTGGATTAACTGGAGATCACAGCAGCAGTACTGCTGATGGTGCAGGAACAGAGAGGCTGCCTGAACCACAGACTTCTACTTCTTTTTCTGAGATATAGTACCCCACACTGGGCAAAGGGGAGAAGGAAGGACTGTGTGTTTGTGGGTATTCTACAGGACTTTAGTATTTTTAATGAAGACATTAAGTCATTACTCTAAGTCTGTATAAATTTTAAAATAAATAATCTTTTTCCTTTTCATCAGTTTCTGGTGTTGAGAGATGTCTTTCCCTGGTGGTGGGCAAGCAAATGTAGTATGGGGAAGGAGACTTCCGGAGCACAGGTGTGGGTCCATTCAGTGATAGTATATCATTCACACCTCCCGTAGGGTCTGCTCTGTAACACCAGCTCCAAGTTATGCCAAGGAAACTCAGTGACTGGCCCTTGGGCCATCTCAATGATTTCAGTGGTGAGGCCTCTTGGTTTTAGAATAGGCCTTTAGGTGGGCCCTCTCCTAAGAGTCATGTCCTATTCCTGAGGCCTTTAACATAGCAACAAAATGCCATTTATTGAGCTCTTACTGCATACTTGGCAAGATACTGATCTCTCAATGGTCACTTTCCCATTATGAAGACCTCTCATTAAAATCACTTTGATAAAGAAGATGGATAAAAAAAGGATGAGAAAATAACCCTCAAATCCTTTAAAAACTGCAGTGTAAAATTGTACTGGTAAGGAAAAAATAGGTCTTTTCAGTTGTTTTACCACATTTGAGGTCTTCATTTTGATTCTAGACAATGTCTCCAACATACTCACACACACACACACACACACACACGGTTTTGCTTGATAATAAAAAAGACTTAAACTTTCCACATATCTTTTCTGATCCAACTAGGTCAGTTCTCAGTATTATCTTCACTTTGAACATGAAATAGCTCTAAGCTAACAGGACATTTTAAGGTTGTAATTTTATAAATTCTGATTTTTAAAGGAATATCTGTTTCCCCCAGTTTTAAATTCTGTGTTCCACCTTTCTTCCCTCCCTTCCCCATCTTTCCTTCCCTCTTTTTCTGTTTTTTCTTCACTCTTTTTTCATTTTCTTTCTTTTCTCCCTTCTTCTTTTTCTTCCTGCCCTTCCTTCCCTCCTTCTTTCCTCCCTCCCTTTTTTCCTCCCTCCCTCTCTTCCTCCTTTATCTTATCCCTCCCTATCTCTTTCTCCCACCACCATATTATCCTCCAGCACAAAGCCCGCAACAAAGTGTTGGCCCTGGGTACGTATAAGCTGAATGTTACCTATGACAGTGAATGAGTGCGGGAATAAAGTCTTCATATCCTCATGCCCTTGAGGGGAGGAAGCTCTGTAGCCACCTGTATACATGTTGGGTTTCCTACATTAGAGAGAACAGCTTGGATCTTTACAATAGTTATTTGTTATGACCAGATTGTTAGCATGGTCCCAGCATGTCTTGTAGATAGGTAGTTGAATTGTTGGCTTAGTGGGAGCCAGACAGCAGAGGTCCAGTTGTAATAGAAGGCTTAGAAATTGTATGAGTTTCCTCTAGGTCTGGGTATCACATACACAGATATGTGGATGGTAACACAGATATATGTGAAGATATCAACCCAAAAGATATTGACAGTGTCTCGAAAATAGGCATATCCAACGAATACCACACACTAAGACTTCCCCCCACCTCATTATTATGATTGATATTGACTAGGCTTGCTTGTACTTAGCTTTCAGTTAGCAGAACTATCCCTCAAAAATCAAGCTGCAGGCAACAAGATAAAAAAGGTGACAAGATTTGCATTATCTGCTGTGAGGGATTATAGAAAAGGGTTTAGTTAGAAACTGGGAGTGACAGGTAGAGAACACGGGTTTTTTTTTGCTGTTGTTGTTTAAATATATTTTATTGATTATGTTATTACAGTTGTTCCATTTTTTCTCTCCTTTATTCCCCTCCATCCTGTACCATCCTCCCACCAGCATTTTCCCACATTGGTTCATGTCCATGAGTCATGCATACAAGTTCTTGGGCTTCTCCATTTTCTATATTATTCTTAACCATCCCCCTGACTATTTTCTACCTATCATTTATACTACTTATTCTCTGTACCTTTTCCCCCATTCTCCCCTCTCCCACTTCTTGCTGATAGCCCTCCACATGATCTCTATTTCTGTGTATCTCTACCTGTTCTAGTTGTTTACTTAGTTTATTTTTTTAAAATTCAGATTTTTTAATTTAACTTTTGTTCAAGTACAGTTTTCTTTCTTGTATTCCCAGCCCTGCATCCCCCCCCCCAGTGGTCCCCACCCCCTCCCATCTCCCCCCCGTCTTAGTTATTGTCCATGTGTCCTTCATACTTATTCATGTGAGTCCATCCCCTTTTACTCTGTGCTTCTCTCCCCTCTACCCTTTGGACCCTGTCAGCACGTTCTGTATTTCAGTGTCTTTGGTTACATTTTGCTTGCTTGTTTGTTTTGTTGTTTACATTCCTGTTAAAGGTGATATCATATGGTATTTGTCTTTCACTGCCTGGCTTATTTCGCTCAGCATAATGCTTTCCAGCACCATCCATGATGTTGCAAAGGGTAGGAGCTCCTTCTTCCTTTCTGCAGCATAGAATTCCATTGTGTAAATGTACCATAGTTTTTTGATCCAGTCATCGACCAATGGGCATTTAGGTTGCTTCCAACTCTTGGCTATTGTAAATTGTGCTGCTATGAACATCGGGGTGCATAGGTTCTTTTGGATTGGTGTTTCAGGGTTCTTAGGATATACTCCTAGCAGTGGAATTGCTGGGTCAAAAGGCACGTCCATTTTTAGTTTTCTTAGAAAATTCCATACTGTTTTCCATAGTGGTTGTACCAGTCTGCAATCCCACCAACAGTGAACTAGAGTCCCCTTTTCCCCACAACCTCTCCAGCACTTGTTGTTTGTTTCTTTGTTTATGATAGCCAATCTGACTGGTGTTAAGTGGTATCTCATTGCGGTTTTAATTTGCATCTCTCTGATAGCTAGTGATATCGAGCATCTTTTCATGTGTCTCTGGATTCTCTGTATGTCCTCCTTGGAGAAATGTCTGTTCAAGTCCTCTGCCCATTTTTTGATTGGGTTGCTTGTCTTCTTTGAGTGGAGCCGAATGAGTTCTTTGTATATTTTGGAGATTAAACCCTTATCTGAGGTATCATTGGCAAATATGTTTTCCCAAGCTGTTGCTTCTCTTTGTATCTTGATACTGTTTTCCTTAGCCATGCAGAAGCTTTTAATTTTGATGAGATCCCATTTGTTTATTCTTTCCTTTATGTTCCTTGCTCTAGGGGACGTATCAGTAAAAATATTGCTGCGTGGAATATCTGAGATTTTCTTGCCAAGGCTCTCCTCTAGGGTTTTAATGGTTTCACGGCTTATATTTAAGTCTTTTATCCACCTTGAATTTATTTTGGTGTATGGTGTAAGTTGGTGCTCAAGTTTCATTTTTTTGCATGTAGCTGTCCAGTTCTCCCAACACCATTTGTTGAAAAGGCTGTCTTTACTCCATTTTATGTTATTGCCCCCTTTGTCGAATATTAATTGACTGTAGAGGTTTGGGTTTATTTCTGGGCTCTCTGTTCTATTCCATTGGTCTATGTGCCTGCTTTTATGCCAGTACCAGGCTGTTTTGATTACAGTGGCCTTGTAGTACAGTTTGATATCAGGTATTGTAATCCTTCCTACTTTGCTCTTCTTTCTCAAAATTGCAGCTGCTATTCGTGGTCTTTTGTAGTTCCATATAAATTTTTGAAGTGTTTGTTCTATGTCTGTGAAATATGCCCTCGACACTTTAATAGGTATTGCACTAAATCTGTAAATTGCTTTGGGTAGTATGGACATTTTGATGATGTTAATTCTTCCAATCCATGAACACGGTATATGTTTCCATTTGTTTGTGTCTTCCTTGATTTCTGTCTTCAGTGTTGTGTAATTTTCTGCATACAAGTTTTAACCTCCTTGGTTAGGTTTATTCCCAGATATTTTATTTTTGTTCTTGCTATATCGAATGGGATTTTTTTCTTGATTTCTGCTTCTGCTGTTTCATTGTTAGTATACAAAAATGCCTTTGATTTCTGGATATTGACTTTGTAACCCGCTGTTTTGCCAAATTCATTTATTAGTTGGTGCAGTTTTTTGGTAGAGTCTATAGGATTTTCCATGTACACTATCATGTCATCTGCAAACAATGACAGTTTTGTTTCCTCCTTTCAGATTTGGATGCCTTTTATTTCCTTTTCTTGTCTGATTGCTGTGGCTAGAACTTCCAATACTATATTGAATACAAGTGGTGAAATTGGACAACCTTGTCTTGTTCCCGATCTTAGTGGAAAAGCTTTTAGCTTTTGTCCATTGAGTATGATATTGGCTGTAGGTTTTTCATATATGGCCTTTATTATATTGAGGAATGCTCCTTCTATTCCCACTTTGCTGAGTACCTTTATCATAAATGGGTGTTGAACCTTATCAAAAGCTTTTTCCGCATCTATTGATATGATCATGTGTTTTTTGTGCTTGCTTTTGTTTATGTGGTGTATTACATTTACTGATTTACCAATATTGAACCATCCTTGCATCCCTGGGGTGAATCCCACTTGGTCATGGTGTATGATCTTTTTGATGTGTTGTTGGATGCGATTTGCCAATATTTTATTGAGGATTTTAGCGTCTATGTTCATCAGCCATATTGGCCTGAAGTTTTCTTTCTTTGTTGTGTCTCTGTCTGGTTTTGGAATTAGGATGACGCTGGCTTCATAAAAAGAGTTGGGGAGTTTTCCCTCCTTTTGGATTTTTTGAAGTAGTCTGTGAAGAATCGGGGTTAGTTCTTCCTTAAAAGCTTTGTAGAATTCTCCTATGAAACCATCTGGTCCAGGGCTTTTGGGCGATGGGAGTTTTTTGATTACTTCTTCAATTTCATCTGCTGTTATTGACCTGTTCAGGTTTTCTGCTTCTTTTTCAGTGAGTTTCGGAAGATTATATTTTTCTAGAAATTTGTCCATTTCCCCTAGGTTTTCAAATTTCTTGGCATACAGTTCTGCATAGTAATTCCTTACAATCTCTTCTGTTTCTCTGGTATCAGTTGTAATCTCTCCTCTTTCATTTCTGATTGTGTCTATTTGGGTCCTCTCTCTTTTTTTCTTGATGAGCCTACTTAAGGGTTTGTCTATTTTGTTCATCTTTTCAAAAAACCAACTCCTGGATTCATTGATCCTTAGAATTGTGCTTTTAGTCTCTATGTCATTTAATTCTGCTCTGAT
The DNA here is from genome assembly GCF_014824575.4 of Sturnira hondurensis. NCBI lineage: Eukaryota > Metazoa > Chordata > Mammalia > Chiroptera > Phyllostomidae > Sturnira > Sturnira hondurensis. The sequence goes on along the minus strand of NW_028073935.1, from coordinate 7,206,015 downwards.
CTTGGTTATTTCCTTCCTTTTACTTGCTCTGGGCTGTCTCTGTTGTTGTTCCTCAAGTTCTTGGAGGCGTCGGGTTAGGTTGTTTGTTTGAAATGTTTCTATCTTCTCTAGGTAGGCCTGTATTGCTATGAACTTCCCTCTCAGGACTGCCTTGGCCGTGTCCCATAAGATTTGGGTTGTGGTGAGTTCATTTTCATTTGTTTCCAGAAACTTTATTTCTTCCCTGATTTCTATCTTGACCCATTCGTTGTTTAATATCATACCATTCAATCTCCATGATTTTGTGTTTTTTTGTTTTTTCCTGTGGGGTCAGTTTCCAATTTCAGTCCCTTGTGATCAGAGAAAATGCTTGGTATGATTTCTATTTTCCTTAATTTGTTGAGTCTGGTTTTGTGTCCTATCATGTGATCTATCTTGGAAAATGTTCCGTGTGCATTTGAAAAGAATGTGTATTTAGCTTCTTTAGGGTGAAGAGCTCTATATATATCAATGAGGTCCATTTCATCTAGAGTGTCATTTAATGCTGCAATATCTTTGTTGATATTTTGTTTGGAAGATCTGTCCATTTTTGACAGTGGGGTGTTAAAATCCCCTACTATAATTGTGTTGCTGTCAATATCATTTTTGAGGTCCTCTAGGATTTTCTTTATATATTTGGGTGCTCCTATGTTGGGTGCATATATATTTACGATGTTAATGTCTTCTTGGTGGATTCTTCCCTTGAGCAATATGAAGTGACCTTCTGGGTCTCTCTTTATGGCCCTGTTTTTGAAGTCTATTTTGTCTGATATGAGAATTGCTACCCCGGCTTTTTTTTCTTGTCCATTTGCTTGGAAAATTTTTTCCATCCTTTCACCTTTAGTCTGTGATGGTCTTTTGACCTGAGGTGGGTCTCTTGTAGGCAGCATATGTGTGGGTCATGCTTTCTTATCTATTCAGCTATTCTGTGTCTTTTAATTGGTGCATTTAATCCATTTACATTTAAGGTTATTATTGAAATGTACTTATTCATTTCAATTTGTGTACCTGTGTTCCTCTCTGTCTCTCTCTTTTCCTTCCTTTCGTTAAAGCAGCCCTTTTAGTAATTCTTGTAGAGCTGGTTTGGTGGAAGCGTATTCTTTTAGACTTCTTTTTTCTTGGAAGCTCTTCATTTGGCCGTCTATCTTGATTGAGAGCCTTGCTGGGTAAAGTAGCCTTGGTTGTAGGCCTGTGTTTCTCATTACTTGGAATATTTCTTGCCATTCTCTTCTTGCTTGGAATGTTTCCACTGAGAAGTCAGTAGCCAGCCTTATTGGGACCCACTTGTATGTAACTTCTTTTCTTTCCCTTGCTGCCTTTAGGATTTTCTCTTTGTCTTGGAGGTTTGCCATTTTAATCATGATGTGTCTTGCGGTAGGCCTCTTTTTGTTCCACCTGCTGGGGACTGTCTGTGATTCCTGGATCCGTGCAACTTTATCTCTCCTCAACTTAGGAAAATTTTCCGTTATTACTCTTTCAAGTAGGTTTTCTATTTCTGTTCTTCTTCTTCTCCTTCTGGTATTCCTATTATCCAGATATTATTACATTTCATGTTGTCTTGCATTTCTCTTAAATTCTCTTCATTTTTTCTGATTCTCTTTTCCCTTACTTGTTCCGTCTGGGAGATTTTTTCTAACCTGTCTTCAATCTCACTTATGCGATCTTCCGCCATATCGATTCTATTCTTCATACCTTCTACTGTGTTCTTCAGTTCAGAAATTGTATTCTTCACTTCCTCTTGGCCTTTATTGATGGTTTCTATTTCCTTTTTCATGTTGGTATAGTTTTCGGAGAGTTCATTGTAGCTCCCCGGTAGTTTCTGGTAGCTCGTTGTAAGCTCTTTGAATTTCCTGATAACCAATGCTTTGAATTCCATATCTGATAGTTGACTTGCCTCTATTTCATCTAACATTCTGTCTGAGACTTCCTCCTTTTCTTTCATTTGGGGATTGTTTCTTTGTCTTCCAATTGTTTGTGATACTCTTGTTGTTGTCCTCTGCTTCTTAAATTGATCTGTTCTGGTTCGCTGGGTTTATGGTGTGAACTTCTGTGGTAGGATACCTGTGAAAGTCACCAGTGCAGTCTTCTGCAGGTATCTTGTTGTTCTCCGCTTCCACCAACCCCTTTCTTTATTGTGTGTGTGTGATCAGTTGTGGGGGAGGCAAAATGGTTTATGATAGCAGAGGGTTATTTTATGTTATTTAGAGACACAATGGGCAGAGAAGAAATAGACAATCTCTTGGCTATGTATTGAGTTAACCGTGCCCTTCAACCCAGCTTACCACTTTTAGGAAAGGGTGGGCATAAGTTAAGTGTCTTGTTAAGAAGGGGGGGCTTGTGAGTTGTATCTAGAAAGCAATGTCGTTGCGGGTGGTCAGATTTCAGGTAAGGTGACAGTACAGGTTAGTAACTGGGTGTAGCACATCAGTAAATAGAGTAATAGAATTCAGGCACCTGTAAGGTGGTCTAAGGTCCCAGAGATGTGTTATGAAGTATTACTGTTGTACAGAACAGCCCTTATTTACACTAATATTAGAGGAACACTCAAGTGATAAATTGTATGTGATCTGTCTAAATGGGGGTTATAGAGCTTGGGTAGTATAGCAAAGGAAAGCACGTGAAGTATAGAAAATCAGCAAAACATTGTGGAGGAAGGAGCAGTGGGAACCTGTCAGGTAGTATAGTATACCCAGCCAAGATGAAAAAACCTGTACAGAAAGAAGTGGGATACAAAGATATTCTTGAAATGAAAAAAGGAGTAAGAATAATACAATAATAATAATAATACCCCTCAAAAGACAACTACGCAATGCACAAACAAACAATCTGACACACACACACACACACGCAAAATCAGGAGAAAAGGGGAATAAGTGGAAAATTTGGGAAGAACAGAAGGACTAAAACCGGACAAAAAGGAAAAGAAATGAGGGACGGAGTATTGAAAGATAGAGCAACAATACAGTTTACAATATATAAGATTAATTACAAAAGAGGTTGCGAGAGAAAAAGAAAAAATAAAAAAATAAAGAAAAATAAAAAAGAAAAAAAAGAAAAAAAGGGGGGAAGGGAAAACACACACACACACACACACACACACATTAGAGAAGGAGGCAAAAAAAAAAAAAAAAGAAGCACCCTTCCTTTGTTGGTTTCAAACTGTCCAAACCGGCTTTTCTTGTTGCCGTGTCTCTGGGGGCAGGTTTGCAGGGGAGCGCTAGCAGGCTGCTGATTGGTCTGTGGTCGCGCACAGCCTGGTGAGGAGGTATTCGGCACCGTCCTTCTCCTCCGGACCCAGGCTTTCCCAATAGAGACATCTCCACAAAGCCTGTCTCTCAGCCCAGCCCAATCCCAAAAGACCAGCAATGACAGTGTCCTTCCTAAATCCCTCGGGCTGGCAGGCTGGCGGGCTGGCAGGCTGGCGGGCTGGCAGGCTGGCGACCGCAGTGTCCGCATTTGCCACCCTTTACGTTAACTTAAGCCCAGGGGTCTCTGCCCGGTACTAATCTGCCTGCCTAGATAGGAAGGGGAGAGTCAGTTCTCTCCCGAGGAGTGCGTTGCCTGTCCACCGGATGCCGGTTCTCCAGCGTTCACTCCCTGGATTCAGACGGGGCTCCTGTTTCCCCGTGATGGTGCCAGCCCCCTTTGCGTGCCAATTCTCGTTGGTACTCACGCTCCACCAGAGTTCGTCTGCCCTGGGAGTGCCGGGGCTGGGCGCAGCCTGCGGCCTCCCACGGGTGCGCAGCCTGCGGCCTCCCACGGGGGCGCAGCTGCTTTTGTCTTCACTGGCCTTCTGGATTCCTTGCCGACCTGCCGCTGTTTGTTTCCTCTGTTACACTCTCTGGTCTCCTATTTTCATAAATGTTGGGGAACTGTTGGTTGATTATGCTATTCTTCGGTAGATCTGCCCGGATTTTCCACCAGATGCATGAGAGCTGGGTTCCCTCCGTGCTACTCTGTCGCCATCTTAACCCTCCTCTAAAATTCAGATGTTGATAGCCCTGAGTTTGTTGTCATTTTACTGTTTGTATTTTTGATATTCTTTTTCTTAGATAAATCCTTTAACATTTCATATAACAAGGGTTTGGTGGTGAGAAACTCCTTTAACTTAACCTTATGTGGGGAGCACTTTATCTGCCCTTCCATTCTAAATGACAGCTTTGCTGGAGAGAGCAAACTTGGATGTAGGTCCTTGCCTTTCATGACTTCAAACACTTCTTTTCAGCCCCTTCTTGCCTGTAAGGTCTCTTTTCAGAAATCAGCTGATAGTCTAATGGGCATTCCTTTGTAGGTAACTGTCTCCTTTTCTCTTGCTACTTTTAGTATTCTCTCCTTATCTTTAAACGTGGCTAATGTAATTATGATGTGCCTTGGTGTGTTCCTCTTTGAGCCCAATTTCTTTGGGACTCTGTGAGTTTCCTGGGCTTCCTGGAAGTCTATTTCCTTTGCTGGATTGGGTAAGTTCTCCTTCATTATTTGTTCAAATAAGTTTTCAATTTCTTGCTCTTCCTCTTCTCCTTCTGGCACCCCTATCATTCAGATGTTGAAATGTTCAAAGTTGTCCCAGAAGTTCCTAAGCCGCTGCTCTTTTTTTTTTTTTTTGAATTCTTGTTTCTTCATTCTGCTCTGGTTGAATGTTTATTTCTTCTTTCTGCTCCAAACTGTTGATCTGAGTCCTAGTTTCCTTCCCGTCACTGTTGCTTCTCTGTACATTTTCCTTTATTTCACTTTTCATAGCCTTCACTTTTTCCACTATTTGTAACCATATTTAACCAGTTCTGTGAGCATCCTGGTTACCAGTGTTTTGAACTCTGCATCTGATATGTTGTCTATTTCTTCGTTGCTTAGTTGTATTTTTTCTGGAGTTTTCAGCTGTTCTTTCATTTGGGCCATTTTTTGGAATGGGCACACATATTACATATTAAAGGGAGCCTTAGGTGTTCACCAGGGTGGGGCAAGCCACATCAGTGCATTGTGGTGCTGCATATGGGGGAGGGGCCTGAGCGAAAACAGTGCCACTTCCTGGGCTCTCTACTGGTTTTCAGTCACTTCCCACACTACCCACAATCAAATTGGGCCCTTCTGGTGCAATTCCTGGATGGGTAGTTTAGTGTACATTCTAGTTTTGGGTCTTTGTAATGAATTATCCCATGAGGCTGAGAGTTTCTTCTACTGCTGCCTCAACCCCTACAGATTTTTTTCAGTCAGAGGCTTTGAGGCTTTATTTCCTTGCACTGTAACCATGGGTTGTTTGGTCTATCTAGCTTCCCAGTTTTCCCTCCCAGTTTATTTGCACATAAATGTGGGACCACCCAGTCCACAAGCTGCCTCTTTGCCTAGTCTGCCAACTGCTGCCTTGCTGCAAGTCCTCTCCATTCAGCTGCCCATCTCTACCCCTCCTACTGGTCTGGATGAATGTTTATTCTTTAACTCCATGGTTGTTGAACTTCCGTAGAGTTCAATTTTCTGTCAGTTCTGTTTTTTTAATTAGTTGTTGTCTTTGTTTTGCTTTTGCAAAGAGGCAGTTTGTCTACCTATACCTCCATCTAAATCTAAGATAAAAAGTCCAGTGTTTGCTACACTTCACTACACATGGCCAAACAAAACATATACACATGCACACACAGGCACACATACATGCATATGCACACCAGGCACTCTCACACATGCATACAGGAGCACACAATTGTTTTAAAAGAAGCCCATATGCAGCTTCTATTGTTCCTTCTGATTTAGACCCATTCTCTGGACCTATACATCTTACCCATAACCCCACATAATATGATGTGCGTCTGTACAATCTTTGACAACTGATGAAAATATTTGAAATTGAAGTTGTTTTCATCCGCTGGTAGAGAAGCACACTGACCTCACTTGGCAACCCCACCTGAATGAGCTGAAGTTAGTGCCCAAGCCTCTTTGGGTTAGACCTACCTTATTCATCAGCATGTTTCCACTGTGGTCTCAAAATGAGCCCCCTTTAGTCTCAAATTACAAGTGTTTATGTATTTCACCAAGCAAACACCAAGAAAAAGGTGGCCAACTCCCACATCCTCAACCTCCCCCATTATCACTGAAGCCTTTTGCCCCCTTTTTTGTCTTTAAAGGGATTAGGTTCTAAAGCCTGGAAATTCAAAGCCAGGCTATGATGCTAAGGACTGGCTGTGTCTGTATTAGCTGAAGGTCCCCTAGGGGTACGCCACAAGTTCCCAAGGCGACCAGGATTCTCAAAGTAGAGCTGCTCCACCAGGCAGGTGTTCTTCACCCTAAACCAGCACTATTCCCTTTACCATTTGTTAGTGCAGTTGTCAACTTTGGTTGGTTTATTATCAACTGAAGTTTGGGGCTTCCTTACTTACTTCCTTACTTCTGACTTGTTTTTGAATTTATAATAATCACATGGTGTTGATCTCTCTGTGTCTTTAATGAAACACTGTGATTACAGCATGCTTTCCTGCCTACTTCATGACTGCTATGACTTAATGGACCTAATACTGCTTGAGTAACTGCCCAACAGCTTTCTGGAGAGCAAACCTCCAAAAAGCTGCAAATTCATCCAGTCTTCATAATTCTCTTCAGGCCTGCCACACACAAAAACCTAATTTACTATAATTGGAGTCTTTGTAGGTTGTTTCTACAATGAAAACCTGCTATTCTTCCTTCATCTTTTATTAAATTCCATTTTACACGAGACCAATGTATTTTTATCTTTTCTTTCGGGTCTGAGTGGTGGAGGTAAATACTCAACAGAGGTTTGCTTTGTATTTTTACAAAGACTCCATTACTTCCCCACCTTTTCATAGCCAAGAGGTCCCTTCTAGAACCTGTTGTAGTTCTAGATGAATATTATTTCTATATCATTACCCAGCAGTTATTTGCAAAAGAGACCACAGCTTATTTTCTTTACTTCATCTTCCATTAACTGGCCACATGCATGCATCAATTAGGGGTCTTTAGTCAAGTTTAAGGCATCATGCCTGTGTGCTTCCATGAATCAGAGGAAAAATTGTCTCAATAATTAAAAAAAATAGGATTTACAACCAAGATGGAGGCATAGGTAGACACTTTGCCTCTTCCCACAAACAAAAAAGGACAATGACAAATTTAAAAAGAAAAATATAACCAGAACTGCCAGAAAATTGAACTGCATGGAATCCTGAAAACCAAGCAGTTGAAGAAACATTCATACAGGCTGGTCACGGAGGGGGAGATAGGCAGCCAGTGTGGAGAGGACTCCCAGTAAGGTGGAGTATAGAGGACTAGGGCAGGGAAGGCAATGGCTGATGGACTGGGCAAGGTGGTGCTACATAAAGTGGGAGAAATAATTGGGGAGCGAGACAGACCAGGCAACCCAGGGTTCTAGTGTGGGGGAATAAAGCCTCAAAACCTCTGACTGAAGAAACCAGTGGAGATTGAGATGGTGGGGGAAAATCCCAGTCTCACAGGAGAGTTCATTGGAGAGACTCACAGGGTTCTAGAACATACACAAAACCACCTACCCCCCTACCCCCAGGAATCAGCACCAGAAGAGCCCATATTGATTTTGGGTAGTAGGAGAAGTGACTGAAAACTGGCAGAAAGCATAGCAAGCAGCATTATTCCCTCTCTGATCCCTCACCTTCATACAATGCCACAATGCACTGATGTGGGTTGACCCACCCTGGAAAATATGTAAGGCTCAGCCCCTCCCTTAAATGAAAGAATACATCAAAGCTCCAGAAAAAATACAACTAAGCAACGAAGAAATAGACAACATATCAGATGCAGAGTTCAAAACACTGGTAACCAGGATGCTCACAGAACTGGTTAAATATGGTTACAAATAGTGGAAAAAGTGAAGGCTATGAAAAGTGAAATAAAGGAAAATGTACAGAGAAGCAACAGTGACGGGAAGGAAACTAGGACTCAGATCAACAGTTTGGAGCAGAAAGAAGAAATAAACATTCAACCAGAGCAGAATGAAGAAACAAGAATTCAAAAAAAAAAAAAAGAGCAGCGGCTTAGGAACTTCTGGGACAACTTTGAACATTTCAACATCTGAATGATAGGGGTGCCAGAAGGAGAAGAGGAAGAGCAAGAAATTGAAAACTTATTTGAACAAATAATGAAGGAGAACTTACCCAATCCAGCAAAGGAAATAGACTTCCAGGAAGCCCAGGAAACTCACAGAGTCCCAAAGAAATTGGGCTCAAAGAGGAATACACCAAGGCACATCATAATTACATTAGCCACGTTTAAAGATAAGGAGAGAATACTAAAAGTAGCAAGAGAAAAGGAGACAGTTACCTACAAAGGAATGCCCATTAGACTATCAGCTGATTTCTGAAAAGAGACCTTACAGGCAAGAAGGGGCTGAAAAGAAGTGTTTGAAGTCATGAAAGGCAAGGACCTACATCCAAGTTTGCTCTCTCCAGCAAAGCTGTCATTTAGAATGGAAGGGCAGATAAAGTGCTCCCCACATAAGGTTAAGTTAAAGGAGTTTCTCACCACCAAACCCTTGTTATATGAAATGTTAAAGGATTTATCTAAGAAAAATAAGATTGAAAATAGGAACAGTGAAATAACAACAAAATCACAGCTACTAACAACCAAATCTAAAAATCAAAAACAAACAAACAAAAAACCCTAAGCAAACAACTAGAATGGGAACAGAAATGCAGAAATGGATTAGAACACCACACACACACACACACACAAAAGAAACACAGAAATAGAGATCACACTGAGGATTATCAGCGCAGGAGTTGAAAGAGGTGAGAGGTGGAAAAGGTGCAGAGAATAAGTAGTATAAATGGTAGGTAGAAAATAGACAGGGGGAGGTTAAAAATAGTGTAGGAAATGTAGAATCCAAAGGACTTATATGTACAACCCATGGACATGAATTAAAGGGAAGAAATGGAGGTGGGAGGGTTTGTGCAGTGCAGAGGGGACTAAAGGCGGGGGATGGGATAATAGTAACAGGATAACCAATAAAAATATATTAAAAATAAAGTTTTAAGATAATTTTAAAATTGTGATAAAATATGCATAACATAAGCTTTTCCATTTTAATCATTTTAAGTGTAAAATTCAGTGGTATTAAGTACGTTTGCAGTGTCCTGTAACCATCACCACTATCTATTTTCAGAAGTTTTCATCATTTCAAATATAAACTCTCCACAAATTAAGCAAAAATTCTCATTCAACCTCTCTCTCCAACCTGTGGTAACTTCTATTCTACTTTCTATTTCTTAAGTCTGAATAATACTCAATTATGTGGACATTAGGATTTCTTTGCTTTGTTTACTGTGCATAATAGCTAAAGACTATTGCTCTGAACATTGGTGTACAAATGTACATGTGCATTTCTTTCAGTTCTTCTGGGTATATGTGCAGAAGTAGAGTTGTTGGATCATATGGCAATTCTATGTTTATTTCTTTATGTTTTTCTGAAACTGCTAACTTCTTTTTCACAATGGTTGCAGTATTTTACATTCCCACCAGCAACACAGAAGAGTTCCACTATCTCCACATCCTCAGCAATACTTTTTACTTTATGTTTTCTTGATAATAGCTATCCCAATGAGTGTAAATTAGTTTGATTTGCATTTCTCTAATGGCTAATGATGTCATGCATTTTTTCATGTGCTTATTGTCATTCATATGTCTTTAAAAAATGTCTATCAGCCCTGGCTGGTGTAGCTTAGTGGATTGAGGGCAGGCCTGCAAACCAAAGGATTCCCAGTCAGGGCACATGCCTGGGTTGTGGGCCAGGACCCCAGTAGGGGGCATGCAAGAAGCAATCACACATTGATGTTTCTCTCCCACTCTTTTTCCCTCCCTTTCCAGGCTCTCTAAAAATAAATAAATAAAATCTTTAAAAAACGACTATCAAGTCTTCTGTCCAGTTTTGAGTTGAATTATTTCTTTTTGGTTGCTAGGTTGCCAAAGCATTTTTGCATTCTTAATATTAATCCCTCATTGGACATATGGTTTGAAAATATTTTCTCCTGTTTTATCGTTATCTCCTCACTCTCTTGATAATGTCCTAAAGGTTTTAAATTTTAATGTTTATTTTTTTGCTTATGTTCAATGATTTTTAAATAAGTATTTAAGTAATTTGGATGTACTTTGAGAAAACAGAACTTCCTCATCCCCAGGATGGTTGATCACAGAGACTCAACTGTGCAGAATAGTCATGGTGATCCTGTTGTTCCTGACAGTTGCCTGTGTGCACTTCAGCTGACACAAACACTGTTGTTGCTTCTGGACATCTTCACTTGGTACCAGTAGTCAAGTGGATAGTTAAACAAAACATGCCACTATTATCATATTGGCATTGTGTTTTTAGCAATCTGTATCTCTTCTTTGGGGAAATGTCTACTCAGATCCTCTACCTATATTTTAATAGGATTGTTTGATGTTTTCTATTGAGTTCTATGTGTTCTTTATAAAGAGTAATCCCCATCGTATTCCCAGGGGATACATCCAAGACCCCCCAAAGGATGCCTGAAACTGTGGATAATACTTATTTATACTTTGTTTTTTTCTATATATGCATACCTATGATAAGGTTTAATTTATAAGTTAGCCACAGTGAGAGATTAAACATAATGACTAATAATAAAATAGAACAATTATAATATACTGTAATAAATGTTATGTCAATGTGATCTTTCTCACTCTAATAACAGATAAGATAACTGAGGTGGCCACCAAGTGACTAACAGTCAGGTATTATATAAACCATGAATATGCTGGACATAAGGAGGACTCACTCCCTGGGAGATGGAGTGGGACACAGTGACATTTTATCATGCTAATCAGAAAGGTATGCAATTTAAAGTTTATTAATTATTTATTTCTGGAATTTTCTATTTAATATTTTCAGTGGTTGACTGAGGATAACTGCAACCAGAAAGTGAAATTACAGATAAGGGAAGGAATACCACATTTTGGATATCAGCCCCTTATCAGATGGAAAATTTGGAAGTACTTTCTTCAAATCAGTGGATTGATTTCTCATTTTGTTGATGATTTTCTTTCCTGTTTAAATGTTTTTAGTTTGAGGTAGTCCCACTTATTTATTTTTGCTTATAGTGTCATGTCCAAGAAATCATCACTGTGATCATTGTCAGAAGACCTATCACCTATGTTTTCTTCTAGGAGTTTTATGGTTTCAGGTTTTCCATTCAAGTCTTTGACCCATTTTGTTGTCATTTTGGTGTCAGATTATGGTCCAGTTTCATTGTTTTGCATGTGGCTGTTGAGTTGTCACTGCACCATTTGTTGAAGAGATTCTCCTTTCCCTATTGTATAGTCTTAGCTCCTTTTTCATAAATTGATTGATGATATTTGTGTATTTTTTCCTGTTTTTTTAATTCTGTTCAATGGATATATGTGTTTATTTTTATGTCATGCCATAATATTTTGATTCCAATAGCTTTGTAATACAATTTGAATTCAGGAAGTGTGATGTCTCCAGCTTTGTTCTTCTTTCTCAAGATTGCTCTGACTATTTGGGGCTTTTTGTGGTTCCATACACATTTTATAATTGTTTGTTTTATTTCTGTGAAAACGCAATTGGAATTTTAATAGGAATTACATGGAATCTATAGATTGCTTTGGATAGTATGGACATTTTAACAATACTAATTCTTCCAAACCATGAGTGAGTGACATGCTTCTATTTACTTGTGTCTTCTTCAGTTCTTTCACTAACATTTGATAGTTTTTAGTATTATAGGTCTTTTAACTTCTTGGTTGAATTTCTTCTCTTTTTAAATTTATTTTATTCTTTATTTTAATTGTTTTTATTTTGTATCAATATATAATTTTACTTTATTTTATTTACTTGTTTATTTTTTTATTTTTGTTTGAGTATAGTTGTCTCCACTTTTACCCCACCATGTCCTCCCACCCAACCCATCTCTGCCTCCTACCCTTGAACCTACCTCCTTAGGCTTTTCCATGTGTCCTGTATACATGCTCCTTGATGGCTTGTCCCTATTATTTTTCTCCCCCATCTTCTCTGGTTACTAGTTTGTTCTTTATTTCAATGTTCCTGGTTGGATTTTGCTTGCTTATTTCTTTTGTTGATGAGGTTCCACTTATAGGTGAGAGATCATGTGGTATTTCTCTTTCACTGCCTGGATTATTTCACTTAGCATAATGCTTTCCACTTCTCTCCACATTGTGGGGAAGGGTAGAAGTTCCTTCTTTCTTTCTGCTGTGTGGTATTCCACTGTGTAAATGTACCACTGTTTTTTCATCCACTCATTTACAGAAGGGCACTTTAGTTGCTTCCAGCACTTGGCTATTGTAAATTAGGGTGTGTAGGGTTATTTTGACTTGGAGTTTCAGGATCCTTAGGTCATAATCTCAACAGTGGTCAAAAGGCAGTTACATGCCATGGCTGGCGTAGCTCAGTGGATTGAGTGCGGACCTGAAAACCAAAGGATCATGGTTCCATTCCCAGTCAGAGCACATGCCTGGGTTGCAGGCCAGTTCCCAGGAGGAGATACACAAGAGGCAACAATACATTGATATTTCTCTTCCTCTCTCCTTCCCTTCCCCTCTAAAAATAAATATAATCTTTAAAAAAGGCAGTTTCATTTTTAGTTTTCTGAGGAAATTCCATACTGTTTTTCACAGTGACTGCACCAGTCTGCAATCCCACCAACAGTGCACTGGAGTTTCCTTTTCTCCACATCCTCTCCAACACTTGTTGTTTGTTGCTTTGTGTATGATAAGCATTCTGACTAGTGTGAAGTGATATCTCATTGTGTTTTTAATTTGCATCTCTCTAATGGCTAGTGATGCTGAGCATCTTTTCATATGTCTCTGGTCCCTCTGTATATCCTCCATGGAGAAGCATCTGTTCAAATCCTTTCCCCTTTTTAAATTGTATTATTTGTCTTCCTGGCATGGAGTCATGTGAGTTTTTCTTATATTTCAGAGATCAAAGCCTTGTCTGAAGTCTGATTTGAAAATATGTTTTTCCATATAGTTGGTTCTCTTTTTAATGCTGTTTTCTTTAGCTGAGCAGAGGTCTTTAATTTGATGTATTCCCATTTGTTTATTCTTTCCCCTTTGTCCCTTGTTCTAGGTGACATATCCATGAAAATATTGCTGCATGGGATATCTGAGATTTTTCTGCCTATGTTCTCCTCTAGGACTTGTATGGTGTCACGACTTATGTTTAAGTCTTTTATCCACCTTAAGTTTATTTTGTTTATGGTGTAAGTTGGTAATTGAGGTTCATTTTCTTGATGTAGCTGTCCAGATCTCTCCACACCATTTGTTGAAGAGGCTATTTTTACTCCATTTTATGCTTCCCCCCCCTTTGTTGAATATTAATTAACTATAGAGACTGGGCTGTTTATTCTGTTCTATTGGTCTATGTGTTCTTATGCCAATACCATACTGTTTTGATTATGTGCCCTTGTAATATAGTTTGATGTAGATATTGTGATTCCCTCCTACTTTGTTATCTTTCTCAAAATTTCTGCAGCTATTTGGAGTCATTTATGGTTCCATATAAATTTTTGAAAGGTTTGTTGTATATCAGTGAAATATGTCATTGGTATTTTAATACAGATTTCATTGAATCTATAAATTGCTTTGGGTAATATGGACATTTTGATGATGTTGATTCTTCCAATCTATGAAGATGGTGTATGCTTCTATTTATTTGTATCTTTGTTAATTTATTTCTTCAGTGTTCTATACTTTTCTGAGTACAGGTCTTTTGTTTCCTTGGTTACATTTATTCCTAGGTACTTTATTTTTCTTGTTGCTATAACAAGTGGGTTTTTTTCCCCTTATTTCTGACTCTGGTCTTTCATTTTTGGTGTATAAAAATGCCTTTGATTTCTGAATATTGACCTCAAACCCTGCTGTTTTGCCAAATCTGCTTATTATGAGGAGTAGTTTTTTTGTGGAGTCTTTAGGGTTTTTTATGTGCACTATTATATCATCTGCAAACAGTGACAGTTTTACTTCCTCCTTTCCTATTTGGATGCCTTTTATTTCTCTTTCTTGTGTGATAGCTGTGGTTAAGACTTCCAATACTATATTGAATAAATGATGTGAAAGCAGATATCCTTGTCTCGTTCCTCATTTTAGTGTGGAAGCTTTTAGTTTTTGCCAGTTGAGTATGGTGTTGGCTGGAGGTTCCTCCTACATGACTTTGTCATGTTGAGGAATACTCCTTCTATGCCCACTTTGCTGAGTGGTTTAATAATTAGCTAGTGCTTTACTTTATCAAATGCTTTTTCTGCATCTATTGACAGGATCATGTGATTTTTGTCTTTGTTTACATGATGTATTACGTTTATTGCTTTGTGAAGGTTGTACCATCCTTGGATCCCTGGGATGAATCTCACTTGATCATGGCTTATGGTCTTTTTAATGTACATCCAACTACATTTGGATGTAGTTTGCCAACATTTTGTTGATGATTTTAGCGTTTATGTTCATCAGTGATATTGGCCTGAAGTTTCCTTTTTTTGTTGTGTCTTTATCTGATTTTGGAATTAGCATAATAATGGCTTCATAAAAAGATTTTGGGGGTCTTCCCTCTTCTTGGATTTTTTTTGGAATAGCCTGGGAAGGATAGAGGTTAGCTCTTTCTTAAAAGTTTAAAAAAATTCTCTTGTGAAACCATCCAGTCCAGGGCTTTTGTATGCTGGGAGCTTTTTGATTATTGCTTCAATATCATCAGGTGCTATTGGTCTGTTTAGACTTTCTGCTTCTTCTTCTTCATTCAGTTTTGGCACATCATATTCCTGTAGAAATTTATCCATTTCACATAGGTTTTCAATTTTCTTGGCATTTTTTGTACTAATTTCTGACAATCCTGTGTATCTCTTGTATCAGTTGTAATCTTTCCTCTTTCATTTCTGATTTTGTTTATTTGGGTCCTCTCCCCATTTTTCTTGATGAGTCTCCTTAAAAGCTCGATTTTGTTTATCTTTCTGAGAACTAGCTCCTGGATATATTGATCATTTGGATTGTTGTTTTAGTCTCTATGGTATTATATTCTTCTCTAATCTTGATTATTTCCTTCCTTCTAATCTCTCTGGGCTGTGTTTATTGTTATTCCTCCAGTCCTTATAGATGTAGAGTTAGGTGATTTATTTGAAATATTTTTATCTTTTTTTTTAGGTAGGCCTGTATCACTATGAACTTCACTCTCAGGACTGCCTTTTTTGTGTCCTGTAAGTTTTGGACTACTATGTGTTCATTTTCACTTGTTTGAAGAAAGTTTTTGGTTTCTTCCTTGATCTCATTCTTAACCCATTCATTGTTTAATAGCATGCTATTCAATCTCCATGAATTTGAGTGGCTTTGATTTTTTTCCTTGAGGTTGGTGTCTAGATTCAGTGTTCTGTGGTCAGAGAAAATGCTTGATATAATTTCAATTTTCTTGAATTTATTGAGGCTTGCTTTACATCCTATCATATGGTCTGTCTTTGTAAATGTTCCATGTGCATTTGAAAAGAATGTGTATTTTGCTTTTTGGGGATGAGAGGTTCTATATATATTT
The DNA here is from genome assembly GCF_014824575.4 of Sturnira hondurensis. Classification (NCBI taxonomy): domain Eukaryota; kingdom Metazoa; phylum Chordata; class Mammalia; order Chiroptera; family Phyllostomidae; genus Sturnira; species Sturnira hondurensis. Next base: position 7,190,468 of record NW_028073935.1, on the reverse strand, counting down.
GCTAAATCCATGTAATCTATGGCATTGTTCAAAGCCACAATATCCTTTTTGATATTTTGTTTAGAAGATTTATTCATTATTGACAGTGGGGTGTTAAAATCCTCTAGCATAAGTGTGTTGCTATCTATGTCTTTCTTTAAGTCCTCCACAAATTTTCTTATTTGCATGCTCTTCTGTTGAGTGTGTATGTATTTACAATATTTATTCTTCTTGATGGATGTTTCCCCTGAATATTATGAAGTGTCCTTCAGTGTCTCATTTTATGGCTTTTGTTTTGAAGTCTATTTTGTCTCATGTAAGTATTTCTACTCCACCTTTTTTGTGTCTGTCCATTTTCTTGGAATATTTTTTCCCAACTCTTCACTTTTAGTCTGTGTAGGGTTTATTTTTTTATTTTTTCTGAGATAGGTCTCTTCTAAGCAGCATATGTTCAGGTCATGTTTTCTTACCCATTCAGCTACCCTATGTCTTTTGATCTGAGCATTTAATCCACTTACATTTAAGGTTATTATTGATAGATACTTATTCGTTTTCCCCCTTTTGTACCAGTGATCCTCCCTCTCACTCTTTTTCTTCCTCTCCTTATAGCAGTCCCTTTAGCATATGTTGCAGGGATAGTTTGGTGGAGGTGTATTCTTTCAGCCTTCTTTTGTCTGGGAAACTCCTTAATTTGCCTTCCATTTTAAGTGAGACTGTCACCAGGTAGAGTAGTCTTGGTTGTGGGCCTTTGCTTTTCATTACTTGGAATATTTTTTCCACTTTCTTCTGGCCTGAAGTGTGTTTGTTGAGAAATCAGGTTCTCTCTTTTTCTTTAAAACTTGGCATTTTAATTATGATATTTCTTGGATTAAGCCTCTTTGGGTTCATGTTGATTGGGACCCTGTGTGCTTGTTGAATTTGAGTGATTTTTTTCTCTCCAGGTTCAGAAAGTTTTCTGTCACTATTTTTCAAAACGGGTTTGTATCCCTTGCTCCTTTTCCTCTCCTTCTTGTGTTCCTATGATTCGAATGTTGTTGAGTTTCATGTTGTCTTGGAGTTCCCTTACGGCATCTTCATATTTTTTGAGTCTTTATTTATGTAGCTGGTCTACTTGGGTGTTTCTTCCTACCTTGTCTTCCAGCTGAGTAATTTGTTCCTGTGTCACCCTGCCAGCTTGTGATTCCTACTTGTGTTTTTTTTTTAGTTCAGAAATTGTGCTCTTCATTTCTGGTTCTTGTTTATAGTTTTCATTTCCTTTTTTATACTGTTCTAGTTCTCACTCAGTTCCTTATCTTTGTCTCTGAGTTCTTTCAGCATCCTTATAGCCATTCATTGAATTCTATATCTGATAGTTTGCTTGCTACCATTTCACTTAGTTCTTTTAGTGGAGAGTCTTCCATTCCTTTTGATTGTAGGTTCCTTCTTTCTTTCTCCAATTTAAGTGACTCTTTCTTTGTTTCTATGCTATCTGATTCTCTGCTTTGCTAGCTGTTTTTGTTGGGTGAATTTCTATGACAGGATTTATATGGGATTTAGTGGTGTGGTCTTTTTGATCTCCTTGTCTGGATATTCTAGGGTTGCCCTGTCTTCTGTTTATGTGGGCTCTCTTGTTGTACTTGGGTTTTATGTGTTGGTGTTTCCTTTTTTGGTGGATTCTCTCTCCAGTGGGTTTATTCATGTTCACAACTCTCACCTTATCTTGTATGTGTTTAGTGGCAGGAGGAAGGCAAAATGGAATAAGAAAGCAGGAGAGTATTCTATGAGATTTAAAGTATCAACAAGTAGAGAACAGATAGGAAATCCTTGGAAAAGTGCAGCAATAAACATGATATTTCACCTATTCAGCCCCTTTTTATAAAAGGTGAAAAAGAGATAAAATTCTTATTATAGGGGAAAAGGAATGTGATCTACATCCTAAATAGAGCAATTGTGTGGGGTAAGATGGTGAGATATAGTGAGAGTAAAGGGTAGAAACTAGGCATGGTATGTAAGAGAATAGAGTTAACCACAACAGTAATAAAGCTCAGGAAGATAGTGAAATGTGCCAAGACCAGGGAGGGGTGCTATGTAGTATTTACAGTAATATGGAACAACAATTATTTACAATAATATTGGAACAACAATAGTATGACAAAAAATCTATGATCTGAATAAAAAGAACAGAAAGCAAAAAACCAAGAGTAGTGTGTTATTGAAATATGAGTGAAATGAAAGAAAAATTAAAATGAAATATGAAAGAGAGAATAGGGAAAGCCAGTCAGACAATGCAATTAAACAAACAAAACAAAAAAGATAAATAAAAAATAATAATCAAATAAGAGAAATGAAAATTAAAAAATAATAATAAAATACAGGACTGCAAAGTGAAATTTGTCTCAGTTTTTCAGTTGTTCCTATTAGCCTTGTGATCCCTCTCTGGATCTGTTTTTGACCCTTTCATAGCTCCAGATTTTACTGTCTTACACTTGGGAAAAAATAGGGGGAAAAAACCCCTCCTGCTAACTTTAAATCCAGTAATGTTCTGCTTGCTTTCTTGAATGCTACAGACAGAGAAAGGCTGGGCTTTGTTTTTTTCCCTTTCCTGTGGTTTTGTGAGGATTGTAGGCTAGGTCTGGGCTACAATATTCACAGGTGCCCTTTCTCCTGCCCAGGCCTTTGGAGGACTGTAGGCCCCTTTCGTCCGTCAGTACCAGGCTTGTGCCTTCAATATACCACGTTTTTCTACCCTTGAGGTACCCCAGTTAGGAGCAACTCTCACCACACCTCTTCCCTCTTTGCTGGTCTGGGTGCTGTGCACTCTTAAGTCCCTTCAGGGTAGTTTAGTTTCCCTTTTAAATTAATTCTCTCTGGAGAGTGCTACACTTCTGAGCCCCTGCTGCCTCTCTTTGGTCACACCCTGATTCATTCCCTTCCTCCTCCTTCACTGTCCCAGCCACTGCAAGAGTTCCTTAAACAGCAGCTGTGAGCCTTCTTTTTTTTTTTTTAAAAGTAAATTCCTCTTGTTTGTGCCTGCCATTCTTAACAAGTCCATCTTTTCACACAGCCAAATTCTCTGACCAGACTGGAGACTATCCAGGTCAAGGTCCATCATGGCCCAACTCTTCTCCTTTCTCCACATGACACCCAGCTCCCCAATTTCTCTGGCGATGTCCTATCTGGTGACCACAGTCCCAGCGGGGGAACACTGCCTCTGTGTGTATCCCACTGCATCTTTATTCCCCAAGCACCTAGGTCTCCCTGGTGTGGGGCTCCCTTCCTTGCTCTGGTAGGGGAGGGAACTGTGGAATTACAATCACTGATCTGGCTCTCCTCCAAAGCTCCTGCAACAGCTGCCAGCCCCAGCACCAGATGCCAGGCCAGGGACTGCATCAGTCTTTGTCCCTGTGCAGGTCCCAGGGACCTTATCATGTCAACGCAATCTCCTTACCATCTGTTTTTCAACATCCTCTACAATTCTGGCTTCCAGACTTCATAGAAGCTGGGATTCCATTGGATGTTCATTCTGTTCTTCAGAAGATTGGCTTAGGTATCCCAGTTGGGTTCACCAGCAAGGGGGTTCAGTTCCCACCCACCTTGCTGCCACCTTCAGTCTCTTCAAATTTATTCTAATTCTTAAATCTAAACTTTGTTAGGTATTCTATAAGAAAAAAAATCTTGATTCTCATTGTACATTAATGCTTCTTTACTTTCCTGGGGCAGGGAGTATTCAATCTCCCACCCCATATCTTTTTTTTTGTATTTTAAAGTAACTTGGTTACCTGGCTGGTGTAGCTCAGTGGATTGAGCACAGGCCTGCGAACCAGAGGATTGCGGTTCAATTCCCAGTCAGGGCACATGTCTGGGTTGCAAGCTGTTCCCTGCAGGCCAACTCCCAGCAGGGGATGCACAGAAGGCAACCATACATTGATGTTTCTCTCCCTCACTCCTTCCCCTCCAAAGATAAATAAATAAATAAAATTTAAAAAGGGGGGGGGGGAATGTTGGGAACCACCCTGCCTGGTTTCAGGAATTGTAACTGCCTCCCATGGTTAAGTGAGTGACCTCCAGAATGCGGGCCACAGGCCACAGGAGACAAAGCTTGTCTCTGGAAGCAATCACTGCTTCTGCTTCTTTCCCTGCCCCTAAAGCATGGTGGATGTCCATGGCAGATATGACCCCTCAGAGAGGGGAAACCAAGGCCAGACACAATCACTTGGGAGGCCATCATGGAAGGACTTGGGGAGCTGTGACAAAGTGGGAGTGATGGACCCTTGTCCCCCCCACTATTGTGACATAGCCCAAGTTCTCATTTCCATCTGGGAGAAGAACTGTCTGTCTCTAATCCACCTAAGCCTAAAAACCTATGATGGGGAAGGCAGTGCAGCCCTGTGCTGAAAAGGGCAGGTATCCGGGGTAAATAAGACATAAGAAAGAATATGTAAAAATCCTGTGAAACCTGCTTTGTTTAGAATGCTCTCATTCAAATGATAAGGGTCCAAGCAAGAAGATTGTTCCTCAAAGTTTAGCTCTTTAGCTATCTGACCCTGACTGAGAATAAGCCCTCATAGTTCTTTGAATGCTATCTGTTGTTTGATCCTTACCTGTATTCTTGTGCAAATAAACCCAATAAAAGCCCCTGAGGAAGGGGCTCTTGGTCCTTCCCCTTTGAGGGATCAGCTACCTCTCCTCCCCAAGCAGACATCTCTTGATAGTGTTTCACTTTCATCTGCGGCATACAGGGGACTTTGTGGGCAACGTTTCCCTCACAATCTTTATAGTATATTTTTTCCATTACCCGAGAGACCCCTCTCCTCAGGATAATCACCATACTGTTGTCCATGTCCATGAGTACTTTTACCTTTTTGCTCAGTCCCTTTACCCTCTAACTGCCCCCACAACTAGCTATCTTCCTGCTCTCCACCTATGAGTCTTTCCCCATTTGCCTTGTTAGTTAAGTTTTTTCATTAGAGTCCACATATGAGTAAAATCATATGGTATTTGTCTTTCTCTGATTGGCTTATTTCACTTAGCATATTGTTTTCCAGGTCCATCTATACTGTCGCAAAGGGTAAAAGTTTCTTTTTTTTATAGCCATGTATAATTCTATGATATAAATGGCCCATGGTTGTTTTATCCTCTCATCTACTGATGACCGTTTGGGTTGCTTCTGTATCCTGGTGATTGTGAATAATGCTGCAATGAACAGAGGGGTGCTTATAATCTTTCAAATTAGTGTTTTGAGTTACTTCATATATATTCCCAGAAGTGGGTTACCTGAGTCAAAAGGAAGATTCATTTTTAATTTTTGAGGTACCTCCATACTGCTTTCCACAGTGGCTGGACAAATCTGTATTCCCACCAACAGCACAGAAGGGTTCCCCTTTCTCCACATCTTCACTAGCACTTGTTGTTTATTGATTTATTGATGATAGCCATTCGGACAGGTGTGAGATGGTATCTCATTGTGGTTTTAATTTGCATTTCTCTGATGATAAATGATATTGAACATCTTTTCATATGTCAATTGGCCATCTGTATGTCTTCCTTGGAGAAGTGTCTGTTCAGGTGTTTTGCCCATTTTTTAATTGGATCATTTGTTTTTTTGATGTTGAGGTTTGTAAGTACTTTGTAAATTTTGGATATTAACCCCTTATCAGGTATATTGATGAACATGTTATCCCATTCTGTGGGTAGTGTTTTTATTTTATTGATGAGTTCCTTTGGCATGCAAAAAGTTTTTAGTTTGATGTAGTCCCATTTGTTTATTTTTTCTTTTGTTTCTTTTGCCTGGGGACATATATATGGTAAAAAAATGCTATGAGCAATGTCCAAGATTTTGTTGCCTATGATTTCTCCTGGGATTTTTATGGTTTCAGGTGTAACATTTAAATCTTTGATCCGTTTTGAATTTATGCTTGTGTATGATGTAAGAAGGTGGTCTAGTTTCATTTTTCTGCAAGTATCTCTCCAATTTTCCCAACAACATTTATTAAATATTAAACTATCTTTAGTTCATTGTGTGTGTTTGCTTCCTCTGTCAAATAGTATTTGACTATAAAAATGTGGGTTTATTTCTGGATTCTCTATTCTGCTCTATTGTTCTATGTGTCTGTTTTTATGCCAGTATCATGCTGTTTTGATTACTACGGTATTACAGTATGGTTTGGTATTAGGGAGCATGATTCCTCCAATATTGTTTTTTTCAGGATCACCATATATGGGACCTTTTGTGTTGTTATGTGGGGCCTTTTGTGGTTCCATTTAAATTTTTGAAATATTTGTTCTAGTTCTGTGAAATATGCCATTGGAATCTTAATAGAAATTTCCCTGAATCTATAGATTGCTTTGGGTAGTATGGACATTTTAATGATGTTAACTCTCTTTATCCATAAATACAGTATGTGCTTCCACTTATTTGTATCTTCAATGTCTTATAATTTTCCAAGTTCAGGTCTTTTACATTCTTGCTTAGGTTTATTCCTAGGTATTTTAGTCTTCTTGAAGCAATTGTGAAAATTGGATTGTTTTATTAAATATTCTTTCTGCTCATTATTACCATGTAAAAATGCAATTGATTTCTGGATATTAATTTGTATCCTGCTAGTTTGCTGAATTCATTTCAGTTCTAATAGTTTCTTGGTGGAATCATTTGGGTTCTCTATGTACAGTATCATATCATTTGTGAATAAAGACAGTTTTACTACTTCCTCTCCAATTTGGATGCCTTTTATTTCTTCTTCTTGTCTGATTGCTGTGGCTAGCACTTCCTGTTCTATGTTGAATATGAGAGGTGAAAGTGGACATCCCTGTCTTGTTCCTGATCCTAAGGGAAACATGCATAGTTTTTGCTCATTGAGTATGATGCTGGCATTGGGATATCATACAACTTATTTGTTAGGGTATTATCAATCTTGTAACACTAGCGAGTGAGCTTCCTGAAACCAGCGATACTTATTTTTTCATTTGTATTTTCTCCAGTGCCCTGAAAGGGTAGCTGACATGTATTATAAATATTTGCTGAGGAATGAAAGAAAGAATGCATGTCTCTGTCACAAAATCTTGCTAGGTAGTAAATCTAAGACACTTAGGAAATGATTAAAAAAAACAAACAGTTTGTCCGTCTTGTCCATCTCACCTGGACGGAATTTAGGTTTCAGAGATCAAAATTCAAATCCTATCCACTTTACCACCAGTGTGATCTGATCAAATTACTTGACCTCACTGAACCTTAGCTATTTTGTTTTTGAAATGGGGACAATAATAGGCAATGACAAGCATGCCAAGATTAAATGAGAAAATGAATTTGAAAGTGCTTTACATAGGAGGATATTAAATATTCAGATATTTATCTTTTATCTGAATGATGACAATATACCTTGAATCAGAATGCCCAAAATTTTAATGAAACTCTGGTACTGGGACAGTCCTCATGAAAACTAAAATCTTCCCCATTAATGAGATCTGATTGGGTTGAATGAAATAAAACTTCTATGAGTGAATAGTATCCCAAATCTGTCCCTGCCAGCTGTGAATATGTTACATTAAATGGAAAAGGGACTTTTCCAGAAGTCATTAAATTATGAAGCTTAATATGGGGAGATGTTCATTTACCTGTTGTCAATAACATGAGCCCTTAGAAGCAGAGAACTTTTTCTGACTGGAGTTAGAGGGATGAGGTACTAGGGGAAGTTGGGGAGATTCAAAATGTGAAAGGAATAGGGCCCACCACCGCTGAGGGAGGGGCTGCATGGGGAACATGAGAAGGGATACAACCAACCTCCAAGAATGCAGACTGGCCCCTGGCTGACAACGAGAAACAAAGTGGGGACTTCAGTCCTATAACCACAGGGACTGAATTTGGCCAACAACCTGCTTAAGCTTATGAGTGGATCCTTGCATCCAGTGACAAATTCAGCTCTACTGACACCTTGATTTCAGCCTTGTGAAGCCCTAAACAAGGACACAGCTGAATCCATTCAGACTTTTGATTCATACAAATAGTCAGACAATGCATTTGTGTTGTTTTAAACTGTTTATTGTAAGGCAATTTGTTATGCAACAATAGAAATATAAAACAAAACAAAGCAAAATAACTCACTAACTCACTACACTTAAAATCAGTGAATTTCATAATATGTAAATGATTTCTCAATAAAGCTGTTAGAAAAATGTCAATACAACAATATGTAAGATGTAAGTGAACTAGAATAGGTGGATAAGTATGGCACAGAAGTCAACTCTCCTACCCAAGAAAGAATTCTACCATTACTAAGACAGGCTGGGATAGAGTATTTAAATTCTAATATGTCCCATGGAGTTTCATGTATAAACTTATAGTAACTATGTCTTAGACATAGGGTGTGTATACTTATATGTGGAGTAATGCATGTAGCAGAAATCAAGGTTCATCATGGGATAACACAAAAAAACTGACATACTTTTATAAGTCAAGGTAGAAAATCTTAAGGTTATAAAAAAGAGAAACACGAATCAGAAAAGTAGACTTCAGGTAATGAGAAGAATATATAAATCTTCATTAAATTGTTCCCAATATGAGAAATGCTTGTCTGTGCATTCATAGCTGCAGGCTTTGAAAGGGGCTGCTTTCGCGCGATTGTCAGGAGCAGTTTCTTCTTCAAGAAAGTTAGTCCTCAGAGCCACCTGCCCTATGCTATTTTAAATTAAGACTCAGCAAGATACTGCTTGGATCTGAAAATACAGGCTCGTATATTGAAAAGAAAGATTTAACTGCTGTAAGGAGAGAGCAAGCTGTTATTTTAGTGTCTTTAATCTTCAAATTTTCACGTTTCTTATTTCAAAAGGGGTCAGAAGTTAAATTTAACTTTTTGTATAACTATTTTAGGGAAAGTCAAGATCCATTTTTGGTTCAGCAAAGTCTGTACTGTTTTTTTCCTCCAGAGAGAGTGATTTAAAGGGTATTATAAAATTTTAACCTTAATATTTTGAACATTAAGGTTATTTCTATGTTATCCAGAAAATATCTAGTTTTCTGACTCACTTGTAACCTGAGATTGCCAAATAAATTTGGTGTAAACTGAAAAACTGCAGAGACTTTTCTACATAACTTTCTATCACCTCTTTCTCCACTGTTGAACTAGGGTATGGTTGATTTCCTAATTCTTCCAATATGAAAGCACTGTCTTAATTTTCTACTTTTATTGAAACCCTTTTGCATTGAATCCTAGAGTAATTTGTCTGTCAGCTGGTTTTTGAATCATTCTTCTAAATCCATATTTTTAAAAAGATAGCAATAGCTTTCATTATAGTATTTGATTTCTATTTAAGCGTGACCATGAAAACCAAACAAGCCAAGAACAGCAAACTGTGCACCTCAAGTCATATCTATACTGTCTGTGTTCTACTGGAAATGTATTGGGAACATTACCTCTCCAGCTTCAGGTGTTTTACTGCAAAGATCAAAGCTTTAGAGAGACACAGACATGGGCTGGAATTCTTGTTCTGTCACTTAATAACTAGATATTTTGGCAGGATATAGCTCCTCCAAATCCAGGTTTCTTGCTCTGTAAGGTGGAGATTCATGTGATTGTAAATGAGATAATGCCTGAAGTGCATAGGAGTTCCCCTTGCTACTCCCAGCCATGGCCGTTCCAGGACCATCATAACATGCCCTACATTATACTTACATTTAAATCAAATGACCTGCCATTATACTTATTATCTTCAGTTTTTTCCTTGTGTATTTTGGAGGGACTTATATTTATTTTAAAAAAATGTGTACTTTAACATTTATTTTTTTGTGTATGTACAGCTTTTTGAGTTATAACACAGGGAGAGATTTGTGTAATTACAGTTATATCATACAAACTACTTTGTTTTCATAGTTAAATTCTCCCTCCTCCCTACTTACCGACAACCAACCACTGATTTGTTTTTAGTCAGTTTATATAGTTTTGTCTTTTTACCTTTTGCTGTTGTTTTTCTAAACAATGTTATATAAATAGAATCATAATATTATATGCAACCTTTGAGATTCGCTTCTTCCAGCATGATTTATTCAGGGTTCATTGATGCTGTTGAGGGTATCTATCAGCTGTTTGGTCCTTTTCATTATCCACTGCATCCATGGATCAGATTTTGTTTATTCTTTCACTTCTTAAAAGATATTTTGGTGGTCAAATAAGTTTGTATTATGAGTTTGTCCTAAATATGCCTTCTCTTTTTAACCCTCTAAAACTTTTCTTACAGTAGTTCCAAAACCAGACTTCCTGTTCTGCTTTTTTTTCTGCCTTTTCCATGCTTATCTTCCAAAGGCTTTGTACTTAGATTTGCATAGTGAGAAAAATGAGAAAGGTTGCTATATCCTCCATTGACTTGTTTCTGAACTGTCCCAGTCAAAATTGGTGACCTTTCTTTTCTTGCTTTGTTCATGACTCTATTAGACAAGTCAGTTTTAGACATATCTGCTACACCTAGTACAACAAATGATCCTTGATATGTAGATTTTGTATACCTTGGCATGTGAGTTCAGCAGCTTTCATAAGCAAATTGAATTGAATTGAATGTGGTTGTGAAAAAGATTGAGTCTATAAAAACTGTGAGGTAGAAGAAGCTTTTCTTTTGCTTTCTAATATATTTATAACTATTAATATTTTTCTGACTTGTCCTACAGTGTCTGGTGGCCCTATGAACTCTTTTACTCCCTACTTTACCTGGTTCACAGATAATTTACACTAAATTAGAAATAACTGATAGCTTTAAATGTTACCCAGGTGTATTTATAATTTTTTTAAAAACTGAAGTCCTCTGGTTTTAGGATGAACATATGAAATTATGTTGGTCTTAAAACCAGAGGACTTTGAGGGTTCATCCAAAAAATTGAATTTATTTATTAAAAATTGTGTATTTTTCTTACATGTTTAACTTTCAGTCACCTTCAAGGTACTCTCCACTTGTTTCAATACACTTATCAAAATGTTTTTCTACTGCTCAAAAGAGTTTTAACTCATCGATTTTGATGCCTTTAATTAGTGCTTCTACTGTTTTTTGTTTCACCTATTCCACGTTGGCAAAACATTTCCCTTTGAGGATGTTTTTTAATATGGCTCAGGGTAAGACTGGGTGAACTGAGAGGGTAGGGCATGGGGGTCATGGTTTTTTTTTGGTAAAAAACTACTGAACATTCATGGCAGTGTGGGCAGATGTGCTCATAAATCACCCATCATGAAATGGATAAACGTGTTGAGAAAATCTTTGAAAAGTTCACTGAAGCCGAACGCAGCCTCTCATAATAATGCCAGCTGGTACACAGATACAGATGGGTTCTTTATACTCATCTAGTGGGGGAAGCCTGCACTACAATGGGCCTGCCCTTCAGAAGATTATAACCGTTTTTGGGGGGTCCTCCCAAAAAGAATATGCACCTTTGAGTGTATAGTTATATAGTGTGTATGATTACAACACACTATATATAGGTAAACTATAAGAGTTTACCTATATTGCCTTCATGTAAGTCCTGGGTTTCCTGCATGTTATTTTGCAATTTTCAAATAGGGGTTGTAATCATAGAAGCTTCTAGCAGAAGTCTTTCATTGTAAATTGTTGCCATGATAAGGAAATGTGGTAGTATATCTAATGTGATGAGATTGCTAGACCTGACTGATTGTCCCTACTGGGTCTGGAGCACAGTGTGGGTGAGAAAATCCTAATCACAAGGAATTAATTGTTGATCAAGTTTTGGTGTTTGTGTTCTAGAGGGCTTTAGTGAAAAAGCAGGAGGTGGGCTGTTAGTTACACAAAAGTTTTCATATACTGCCTACTTAATCTTGGATCATATTTTAAAGGAATCCAGTTAAGACAGAAAATATGCATATCTAATATTCAGCAGTTCACTTCCCCAAATTTCTAAGGCAATTTAGAAGTGTTTGATATCCCGCATTAATCTTACTAGGTCAATAGATCAACAATAGCAGCATGCCTCTTATTTACCTTCTGGCTCAGCTTTCCAATCCACTCATTTCTCCATGGGAGTATATGCTGCCATCTTTCAAAGATCATGAAGCAGACACAGGCCAGTATCAAAATCCATTTTAGTAAATTAAGTTAGTGTGCGATCTTATTGTTCCAAAGACTAGGTCTTTACATCATGACCACCAATTCTGATTTGGAAACTTTATGACCTCAGATAACTAATCAAGCCCTTTTGTGGCTGATATCTCCAAGTAGGTTCTATAGAGGTTTGATGACATGTTTTAAGCCTTCCTTATTCACTTTGCTGACAATTTTCTCTGCCTCCTCAAATACTCACACCTATGTTCTACAAACATAAGTGCATTTAGTTGTTTCAAGAACTATTTATGAATTCTTGTTCTGTTGCACTTGAGGAAAACCTAATTCTCTGATTTATTGTTTTCTGCAGTGTTTATGGTGCTACAGATCTCAGGGGTGTTTGGGTTTGTGAGGAAATAAAACAACATTAACTCAGCACATGATATATGCTAGGCACTGAGCTCAAATTATTATATCTGCTATCTATTTCATGCTCACAATAAATCTTAGAAGAAAATATAAGTGCATCTAACTTTATGGATGAGGGGCAGATGCTCTGAGAAGGCATTGCTAATAAGTACAAAATCAAGATTTGGATCTAGAATTTTTTGCTTACAAGATGTGACCCTGTCACATCATCTTGGTGATGTTGGGTAGGTGCCTGTCTATTGAGATAGGTACACTGCAAATAAGGAATGTGCGTAAATTCACTGGGATCTAGTCTTTGGAACAGGATATTTTCTTTTGGGGGGATATTTGTAAGACTTTCGGGAATGATGTGTCTTGTAGGGGTGCCAGCCCATAAACCCTAATTCACCATCATGCATCACTTTCCCTTTGCTCCCTTACTTAGCTCATCCTTGAGTAAACTGTATGTCACTCTTTAGGTTGCTAGTTTCTTTGTATAATTTCACATAGTTCCCTAACCATTAATGATGCAGGTCACAGGGCCAGAAGGAATGACAGAGTTACTCCCCAGGTCAGTACTGACAGTGACCAAGCCAAGGAAAGGCTGGATTGGACCATTCATATAGTGTCTCAATTAGAGCAGGAGCTTCAATTTACTCCCTGTAGCATTCATTAATCAAGTGATCTTTTTACTAGCTTGTTACATTTTGTTTACTAGTATGATTAAGTGGCTGGGAAAGAGAGTAGGAAAATAACTAAGAGACAATTTACTAATGGTGATCTTGTTTATACCTTCCAAAAAGTAACTGTTTCTTGCTTAGGTCTATCTACTTTACCTGTCTGTGAGAATGGCTTTGTTCACACTGCATACATTACACAGAATTTAAGTTCCTATAAGGATCCAAATCTCAAAAAAACTACTTTCCCATAGATTGTCAATTCTTGGAAAGATGCAGGGTCTACATTAATGGGGAGAAAAGTTCTCTTCTTGGTGTTATTATAATTATTTTAAATAAGGAATTTATAGAAATTTATTGAGTTGGGTGTTTACCTAAAATAAATTTTAGAAAACCTACATATGGCTTCCATTTTGGGTGGATCTCCTTACATATAATGTCTTCCCAAAAACCTGCAGTAAAGAAACTTATTTAACTTCTTTAACATGATTGTCCCAAATTTATTTTAATGTGTAATTTTTTGTGAGAAAGTCCAATTGACATCTCAAAAGAATGGTATAAATGAGAGTTTGGAAAACATACTTTTTGAGGTAAACATATAAAAGCCCTTGCTTTTGTGTGGACTGTGCTAATTATTTATGTGGTGAGGATGGAGCAGAAGAGCCAATTTTGTGCCTTTGGAATTAGTCGGGGTTGAGGATCCAAGATCTCTTCCTGAGTGAGAAAATCAACATATTAGCACTAAATTCGTTTCCAACTTAAATACTCAAAATATTCTTTTTTTTTATAAATGATTTTATTTATTTATTTATCTTTAGAGGGGAAGGAGAGGGAGAGAAACATCAATGTATGGTTGCCTTTTGTGCGTCCCCTGCTGGGAGTTGGCCTGCAGGGAACCGGCCTGCAACCCAGGCATGTGCCCTGACTGGGAATTGAACCGCAATCCTCTGGTTCGCAGGCCTGTGCTCAATCCACTGAGCTACACCAGCCAGGGCTCAAAATATTCTTCCTATTGGTAAATTTACAGGAATTTGGAAGCAGATATCAATAACTCAAAGTGCTAAAATCAAAATGAGGCTTTGCACTCTGGATGAAGAAAGGGACTCTGGAAAAAATACCTACAAGTATGCACGTTACCTGTAGTCACAACACCAGCAACTTCATAAGAATTGCTTTGAAAGTATGGTAAAAGGAGAACCTAAAAGTATCAAACAAAGATTAATTGTGGAATGCCCAGTTTTACTCATCTGAGAAGCAGAAAATATGCCAAATACGAAGTATACATTTACTTCATTACCTTTAATTTTTATTTTAATGTAAAAGTTTACATAGAGCTCCGATAGATGAATTTATTATTTCAATCTCCCAACATTTTTTTTCATAATGGCTCAGACAGACTTTTCAATTTCTGGCATTTTCATTTCACTGGTCTTAAAGCACAGGAACTACTACTGCCTCCTTAAGTGTTCACTTGACAGAAGAATCCTATGGACAGTGTGATAGAGGATCCCTTGATCCCTGTGACACAAGTGATGCGAACTTTTTCGCATCTATCTACACACTGGCTTCCACTTCTGCTTAGCAGATCCATTCATCTATCTCTTCATTTATCCATCTGTGCTTTCTGTATGTACAGTGAAGCTTTGCGCAAAGCCAGGTGTAGCATCACCTGGCCTGGTCAGACTCAAGTTTGCTTGTTTAGCACTGGAGGCAATTTTATTGGATATACTAATAGTGGGGAAAATATTGAAAAGATGTTAAAACTAGAAAATAAACTTTTCAAGTGCATCAAGTCCTCCTGATAAGAATGTAGATTTCTTCTCATTAAAACATAAATAGAAAAACACAAAAATAAAAAGTACTGATGGACTTTTTCAATTGATGTGCATGTAACTACTTTGTGTTGTAACAAAGGAAGATACAAGGAAGCATATATAGGATACATAATGAGGTCTGTCTGGAAAAAGTACAGCTGTTGTTAATATGAAAAGAATGTTTTTTTTGTAACACCAATGTAAACTGGCAGCCAAGGAGAGTGAGCTGGAATGCACATTCATGAACAATGATGACTCCATTGTACTAGTCACTGGAACCAGTAGACACCCTTGAACGAACATGTGTACTATGTGGCCATTGCACTCAAAATGACTGAGTGAGTAGAACAATGAATCTGCATCAAATTTTGCATTAAGCTTGAATACTCCTCCATGGAAACTATTTACATTATTCAAAAGTCTGTAGCTATGGCTAACTGGTGGTTGGCAACTTCATTACAACAGCACACTTACTCGTATGTCATGTCTCATGCAGAATTTTTTGGTAAAGTATCAAATCACCCAGGTGATTCAGCCCTCCCTACTGTACAGACTTTTCACCCTTCAACTTCTGTTTTTTTTCCAAAACAAAAATCACCTTTGAAAAGGATGAGATTTCAGACCTTTAATGAGATTCAGGAAAATATGACAAGGCAGATGATGGTGACTGGAAGAACTATATGAAGTTTCAACATGCCTACTTTGAAAGGGTCTGAGGTATCTCATATCATCTTCAAATAAAAGTCTCTATTTTTCATATTACATAGCTGTATACCTTCTGGACAGACCTTGTATGTTCTTCCGGGAATAGTTTTATGTGATGCTGAGCAACTTAAAACATTTGTTTAAAATTAAAATATGCAAGAATATGTTATAGAGCAGAATGAAAAAATGGAGTTAATTACAATGACATGCACACTCACATTCATGCAGATTTTTACTCCTGTACTTCTTGGCCTAAGCCCTAGGGCACCGGGGTAAAACCCACTCTTCTGAGCTCTTACTGAGATATGGCTACACTGAGGAGCAGTGTGAGAAAAGAGCTGAGGGGCCACTCAGGCCCTTGGTTTCTCTCTGCTTCTCCCACCCCCCCCTTTTTTACAGCCTGGGCTGGGTGGGCTGAACTTTGAAGGAAGTCCATCCATGAACAAATTGATGGAGTGAGGAGGCTGATCTAGCCTGGCTAAACTGGCAGTTTTTGGCTGCGAGGGTGTATCCTGACAAACCAATCTTGGCTGCAGCTTCACATGGTCCATGTGTGGTCCTTCAGATAGAACAATAGATTTCTTATGTTTTTGTTTTATTTTCTAAGTGGTCTGCTTTTATTTCCAATCTCCAATATCTGTATATACACTCTGTTTACCTTCTCTGTTTACCCTCACCACTCTTCAGATCATTCTACCCCGCCTTGTCCCACACTCCAACTGTAAAATGTATACACTTCATCCAGACATCAACCCTAGATCTTGAATAGCCCCTGGTTTGGCATTTATTTAGTATTTAACTAATGTGATCTCTCTTTAAGGAGCATGTTTATTTTTAATTAATTTAATTTCTGAAATCCCTTATGTTCAGGAATTTATGTCTCTGCACAATGAGGATTAAGGAAAAAAATTAATGATGCAAAGATGAAAACTGGCTTCAAAACTACTTCCTGATGATAAGACATAGGAAGAAAATAAAAAGAGAAAACAAGTCTGTTTGATGTCCTGAACCCCAAGGACCCAGGATTAACAGCATGAAGATTTTCCTTGCCACCTCCCTGGTTCTAAATATCCCTGAAATAGTGCTCAGAGGAGTGGTAGCCCCACCCTTTGGACACCTGGCAGTGTCCAACCCAGTTTGGCTAGAGAGCATCTTTACCTGAAGTGGGATAATTACCTTTGAGGCAATACCCTCAAAGTGGAATAAACAAAGAAAAACAGACTGCTGGTCACTTCCAACCCCTCATATAGGGAGAATCCTCAGAAAATGGCAGCTCTTGTCACCTCCATTTTTGCTACTCACCATTCAAACCGTGCAGGCTCTACTTAATATTCTGTTAATGGCAGATGAAAGGCAGCTAGTTATAGGTAATGAGCTCATTGCCTTCACCAAGAGAATCCTAATGGGACCCCAAGCCTAGCCACTGGGGCAATTCCCTTGACAGAGCCCAAGTCTGATCCAAATGGTGGGAACCTAGTCTCCTTAGAACATTACAAAAGGTACATATTAGAAGGACTTAAGAAAGAAGCACCTAAATAATAGAGCTTAAATATGATATAGGACATTCAACAGAAACCAAACAAAGACACAAATTTATCAGGACTATCAAAAGCATACTGATGCTGACCCACAAGCACCAGAAAATGTCCAGATGGTAAATATGACTTCTATTGGGGAATGTGTCCTGGATATTGAAAAGAAGCTCCAACATTTAGACAAGACACTGGGAATGAATCCCCCCCCCCCCCACCTACTAGCAGACATAGTCTTTAAAGTATACCATACTTAGGAAATGGAAATTAAAGTAGGGTACACTTTTCTTAGAAACAGTGTGGGGAACCAGAAGGAGAGGTGGGACCCTCGAAAAAGGGAAAGACCCAGTAGGTGACAATCTGTGTGTCTATTTAAAAGGCACATAGGAAGGGCATTGAAGAAAGGATTGCCTAGAACTCAAAAAGGAAAATAAAAAAGGTAGAAACCTGTGCTGAGAAATATTAGAAATAAATGACAAACTTGATGATCAAGAAGGAAGCGCAGGGGTTCCCCTAGACATCTCCTGACCTATTATTACTTCCCCATAGGGACCCTGCATACAATTGACACTTGGGAACAAGCTATTTGACTTCCTTGCGTATACAGGAGCTAATACTCAGTGCTAAATACAGAGCTAACCAAGAAAAGTTCAGCTTCAGTGTCAGTTACTGGAGTGACAAGACAATCACAAAAATAGGTGTTTCTTCAACTTCTAGAATGCCAGCTTGGGGATCAAAAACATATGCATAGTTTTCTCTACATGCCAGACCGAATCATTCCATTGCTGGACAAAGATTCACTTTGTAAATTGTATGAACAAATAACTACCCCCCCCTCTGAAAAACAGCATATAATTATATTTAGAGATTTCACTGGAGTATGCTCTCTAGCTCCAGATGGTCTTGACTTGTCCAGAAGGACCTGGAGGTGAACTCTTTTCACCCAAGATTTATAAGCAAGTTGATTGAATCATTTGGGCCAATGGAACATCCAATTCATAAAAATTTACCTAAAGAAATGGCATGAATCACATTGAAGAATCAATAAAAAAGCTTTAAAGATAATTCAACTCAGTATTGGCAAAATTCTTAAAATCAGATTAATTCAGCCATGTCAGTCTCCTTAAAACACACCGATTTTCCCATCAAAAATTGTCACACTGGTGAACACCAACTTGTACAGGACCTTAAGACCATAAATGGCATTGTCTAGGACCTTCATCCTACAGTGCCTAACGCTTATGCTTTCTAGAGCATGGTGTCCAGGGATAGCAACTGCTTTTCAGTCCTAGACTTGAAGGATACTTTTTTCTGCATCCAAATAGATGAATAAGCTCAACTATTATTTGCCTTTGAATGGCAGAACACAAAAACTAAAGCCATGCTCTAATACCTTTGGACTGTGTTGCCAAAAGATTTAAGAATTTTCTGACCATATTTGGGGAAATACTAGCAAAAGGTTTAAGAGATATTCATTAAAAATTGGGAATTCTTCTATGATATATAAGTAACTTACTAATCACTAGCAATGCTTATGAAAACTGTTTGCTCAACACCATCATAGTCCTGAATCATTTGGCAAAAGAGGATATGGAGTATTGCCTCAAAAGACCCAGGTACAAGCAGGATGTAGCATAGTTGGGATTCCAACTGAAACAGGGACCTATGAGCTTGATGGCTCAGTAAAAATAAGCCATCATTACAATAAAAATCCTAGAGGATCAGAGGCAGCTTCATAGATCCTTAGAGATCAAAACGCTTTGCCAAATTTGGATCCCAAGCTTTGGACTTCAGTAAAAGTATTGTATAATTCTTTGAAAGGACTAGACTCTGAAACCCTCAAACAGATGACAGTATATCAGGCAGCATTTGACACCCTGAAGGAAAAATTAGTTTTGCTCCTCTTTACCTAGTATTGCCCAAATTATCCTCTGCTTTAAAATGCTAGATTCATAAAAGGCAAGGCATTGGATTTGGGATACTAACCCAGATCCTAAGAAATATCCTTCAACTCTTAGTTTATCTCTCAAAGAAATGAAATCATGCCAAAAAAAAAAAAAGAGGATGGCTACCATGCCTCTGGGAAATAACAGCAACATGTTACATCTTACAGGAAGCAGAGAAAGTTACTCTGGAAAAACGTAATATAGTATTTTTATCTCGCCAGGTCCTAATTCTTTTAGAACAGAATGGAGGGTATTAGCTAATTGCAGAGTACATGGAAAAATATCAGGCCTTTTGATTAGACAACCTAAATGTCACCTTATAAACCACCATTATTTTAAACCTAGCCACCCTACTCCCTGGCCCAGACTGAAGCTCAGACTTCTAACATGATCACTTAGAAATCACTGACAAAGTTTATTTCAGCAGACCATGTAACTGAACCAGCCACTGACAGAACCTGACTGGAAAGTATACAAGTATAAAGATGGGAGAAGTTTTATGGAGGATGGTTAATAAAAAGCCAAACACATGGTAGCCACCATAGACAAGGTAATAGAAGCCCAGGCCTTTGCTATGGGAACCTCAGTACAAAAGGATAAACTGATGGCTCTCACCAGAACCTTAGAATTATCCCAGGAAAAGAATGTTAACATCTATAATGATGCTAAAAATGCCTTCATGGTAGTTCATGGCCATGGGACAATATGGAAAAAGAGGACTCTTATCTTTGGGGAATAAGGGAATCAAACATGCAAAAGAGATTTAAAAATTGCTAGAAACAGCAAGTCAACTGAACCAGATTGCCATAGTGTACTGCCCAGGACAATAGAAGAATGGTTCCCAGACAAGCCAGGGAAACAAAACTGCTGTTAAAGAAATAAGACAAGCCATGGGAAGGCCAACATTTTGTGGGGTTTTGAAACTCCATTACACAGAATGGCATGAGGAACAGGCCCATGAGTGGGGGTTCTCTAACACTGACCCTAATTCTGAATGAGGATCAACCCTCATGGAATAATCTTACTCCCTGAAGTTCTAGTAAATTACATCCTCAAACACCTATATAAAGGTGTTACGGAAGAGTTGTTTTAATGGACCTCATTAGACTACATTTGAAGGTTTCTCATCTACAAAGGGCCATTCAGAAGATCAGCTAAGCCTATCAGACATGTGTCAAAAACAATTCTAAGACTAAACTTGCCTCAACAGGAAAGAGTACAATATAAAAGACATACTCCTTTGAGGACTGGCAAGTTGACTTTATACAGACTTATAAAACCACATAAAGCTTTAGATTTTTATCTGTTCTTTGTAGACACCTTTTCTTCATGGGTAGAGGCATACCCTACTAAAATTGAGAAGGCAATTGAAGTAGCAAAACTTATACTCAAAGAAATAATCATAGAAATAATACTGTGAGGAATACTAGACTTCCTCACAGTATTCAAAGCAACATGGACCATCATTCACTTCAGAAATCTCCCAGAAGATAGGACAGGCACTACAGATTCAATGGAAACTACATGCATTTTGGTCACCCCAATATATGGGGAAGATGGAAAAAAGAAACTATAAAATAAAGAAGACTCTGGTGAAAATATTCCAGAAAACACAATTAAATGGGACCATGCACTCCCTGTTATCTTATTCCAGATTAGGGTGGTGCTCAGAAGTAGGCTTAAATGAAGCCCCTTTGAAATAGTTTATGGGAGACCCTTCCAAGTTTTTATTTTAAGAACACTCTCCTTATAATTAGAACATGAATTTAAAAAGCAAACAATATGTACAACATTTAGGACAAACACTAACAACTTTGTGCAAGTTTGCTCTTTGCAGGTCTATCTACTCATCTGATGATCCCTTACACCCATTCCAACTGGGAAACCAAGTCTTACTGAAGATCTAGAAGACTCAAGGTCCTGAACGGAAGTTAGCCAATCAATTTACCAGTCCTTATGGCATCCTGCTAGCAACATATTCTTCTCTAACGTTCATGGGAATCAAGCCTCGGATCCAACACTCATGGGTAAAGCAGGTTCCACCTGAAGAAGACACAGATCTTGCTACTGCTATTGATACTGCAAAGGAAAGTTGTACCCACAGCTTTGAAAGTGACTTAAATTTTGTTTTTTGAAAAAAAGACAGTGCCTCTCAAGGCTAAGTCACAATGTTGTGTTTTATTTTATGACTATTTTTTGACAACCGCTATCTTTTGTGCCCATGCTTGGACCAATAATGTCTTTTTTACATTTCCCAGGCAGTGGCTTCCTTAGCAAACTTAACCCACTGAGCTCTGCTCAGGATTAGGTTATGGGGATCCTTTAGTCTCTTCAGTTTCTGATTTCACTACAATTTCTTTTGTACTACTAGGCATACCCCTCACTAAATATTTGATTGTCTGTCTACACAATATGTCTCACTTTGGAAGCCCATCAGCAACACCACCTCTTGAAATATGAAGCAGTCTACCAGCTTCCCTTATTTAGTAATGCCATCCTCTAGATACCATGTATGCTGCTTTCTGAAGATAATAATGCTTCTCTCTTGCATAAAGTCTATTCTTGACTACTTTTTACTTTTAGTAGATAGAAAGAATCTCTGGACCCTCGAATAGATAAAACTTTATCCCTTGACAACAGAAAAAAAACTATAGGAGATGAGATCTCCATCCATTTATCCTTGTAATACTACAAGGATCCCGAGGTTTAAAGGGGGGAATTATTACTGCAGATAGTCAGGGAGCATGGGAAGTCTCCCCCATTGGTGAAGATGTTGCAGGGGTAGGTTTATACACAGAGTATGCCAAACACTGAGAGATGAATGGACGGGCCCTGAACACACTAACAGCTAGCAAGATAAAGCCCTCCCCCTATATGAACCTTCCCTATCCCTATAAGAACTTTGGGCTTAAATAAGCAGAGGGGTTATGATCTTTGATATAGGAGTCCTCCATTCTCCCAGGTTGCAACACCAGAATAAAATCTCTTTCCTTTCACACCAACACCTGTCTTACAATTTTGGCTTTTGTTGAGGTATGCAGCTGAATCTGTGTTTCAGGTTCACAGTCTGGAGAGATTCTCGGTATATTTCTGTTATAGTCCTCATAAAATTGGGAATAAAATAGTTGCAAGCAATACCCATGACTAAATTTAGGAGGTTGTTCAGTGGTTTCGTGAGGGAAATGTTATGGTACCTATGGCTCTGAAATATGGGCCCCCTGGTTTAATTAAGGGTTGTCCCCAGTCATGAAGTGATTCCTCCTTCCAGGTGCTTGGTTGATGAGTCCCTGCTCATTCTGGTATGTGAGAGAGAGCTCCAAGTCAGACCCAGGCAAAAGAAGTGGTGTGACTATTAGAGGTGTTACTGCTTATAAAGCACATGAGACAGAGAGCTTTTTAAATCTCGTTATTATTGATACACATGGGCATTTCACTAATGTCTTTATGAAGAAAAACTGAGAAGCTTACTGTAAACCCTGCATGTAATATTTATACTTTCTACTATGCAATTACTCTTGAAAGTTCACCATATTTTCATATGGTAGAGTATTTTCCATCCATTAATAAATAATGACATATGTAGATTTCCACCTCAAACTGGGCTGTTTTTATTTTCCTAAGTTCCCAGGTTAAGGAACTGGTGAGAGTGTCGGACATAGAGAACCGCATCTACTGCGACTCAGCTCTCATTCAGTGTGAGGACAGTCAGATGAGTATTATCCCCATAAAGTATATTCTTTAACTGGATTTTTTGCATTCAGATGCACCTCAGGTTATTCCAGCACAGAAGGTCTTTCCAGTTATTTGAGGATAACAGGTGTGTTCTGGGGACAAAGGAACTACTCAGAGGTCGAGACTGGGATTTGGAGCCAGATAGAACTGCAGCTGTATCCTGGCTCTGTCTTCAACCTTTGTCAAGTTATTAACTTCCAAGAGCCTCCATTTCTTCTCCTGCAAAACCTACAAGTATACCTACTTGACAGCCTTGATTATGGATTAAACAAGATAATGCATCTAAAGTGTTCTTGGCACAGAGTAAGGGCTCA
Source organism: Sturnira hondurensis (assembly GCF_014824575.4). Classification (NCBI taxonomy): domain Eukaryota; kingdom Metazoa; phylum Chordata; class Mammalia; order Chiroptera; family Phyllostomidae; genus Sturnira; species Sturnira hondurensis. The sequence goes on along the minus strand of NW_028073935.1, from coordinate 7,167,355 downwards.
GCAACAAGTGTATATCACTATGAGGAAGGAGGGAGGTCTCAGTACTGCAGGAACACTCTGCATGGAATATGGAATGGCTGGAGATGAGATGTCTGGAGGTTCAGGGGAGGGAAGAATAAAAGGACAACCCTGAGATGGAGGCAGGAAACACAGTGTGAATGACCTCAGAGGACATGGTGAGAAATTCCCTTGGTCAAGAGCAAGAGCTGAAATGAAGAAAAGCAAATTTTACAAACAAAACCAAGAAAACGAGGAACCTGGAGAATGTTATGTATTTTACCAGCTTTAATTTGAACACAAATGAATAATATGCTGAGTACAATGTAATCTTATTTATTTATTAAACAAGCCCAGTAGGACTGCTACTTGGCAGCAGGTTATCAGGAGTTAGCTAAAGATTTTATCTGTATTTAAAACCAAAAGACTCAATTAAAAAATACTTGAAAATTTGAAATCTGTGTTAATTTCTCTCAATTAGGATTATTTAGCATTTCTTTACTGTGCCATTTGTAGGATTTTCTTAGCCTATCAATATAATAAATTGCTTTGATTTACTATTTTGTCCCAAGGCTATTTATAAGGGAAACAACAAATATCTGTTTAATGAATTAAGGTCCTGTAATAAGGTCAGCAACCTAAACAAACTATTAAATAGAGTGTCAGTGCAACCACAATCTCTATTTCTTGTATTTAAATGACATTGGTTTACAGAGTTTGTGATTTTAATGTAAAAACATATATGATTATAAACAGTATATTGAATGAGGTCTCTTCAAAGTCCAGCCATTGTTAATATCAAGAGAATAGCTTATACACATTAATTTAACCTGGCAGCAAAGGAGGATGGACTGTAATGCACATGTGTGAACAATGACGATTTCACTGTACCAGTCAGTGGGGGCAGCAGATACCATTGAGTTAGCATGTGTAATGTGTGACCAGTGCATTCAAAATGACTGAGCAAGTAGAGCAATGAATCTGCATCAGATTTTGTGTTAAGCTTGAACATTCCCCCATGGAAACTATTGTGATGATTCAGAAGACAGCAGCTATAGTCAACTGGTGAGTGGCAGCTTCATCACAACAACGAACCTGCTCATGCATGTCCTCTGCAGAGGTTTTTGGTCAAACATCCAATCACCCAGGTGACTCAGCCCCTGTACAGTCCAGATTTGGCACCCTGAAACTTCTGGCTTTTCCCACAATTTTTCCACAACTCAATGATTGTCTATCAGAACATTGTGGCAGGCTCAAGATGAGGATGGCAGTTGAATGGTGTAGAAATGAATGAAATACGTTCTTTCTCTTGTATGGCTTCACAATCTAATAGAAAAACTGGATTACATCATATGAATCTGAATACAAGCTAATCTTGTAGTGTGCTTTCAGAATATAACCTAAATACCACAGGAATATGGAGAAAATTATGGTGTTAAATTTCAAAGCCATGGGTGGCGAAGGTGAGAGCTGGTAATCAGGGCCTTATGAAAACTTTTGGAGAAGATCAGATTTAAGCTGGTCCTAAAAGATTGGTAGTTTGATATTCTGTAAGTCACTATTAAATAAAAATTTGGTTTTTATTCTCCTGCTTTTTTTTAATTACCTAAAATTTGCTATAACCTTCTTTATTAATTAATAAGTGGGATAATACCATTAGTAGAAAAATTGGCAAGTATGAAGAAGCAGTTAAAAATTACTTAGATGCAAATACAGCGATTCTATAAATGCGAATTTCTGAGTGTTATAGTTTCTTTTTGTTAGGTCAGAGTTGCTCAAGAAACCAGATGGACACAATGAGCTAAGGAGCAGGGTTTATTAGCTGGGAATAAGGGAAAAGTGGAGCCAGCCTAGAGAGGTTAGGGAGCCAATCAAGGGAGATTAGGACTTGCTTGGTTGTTCCTAGGGCAAAGTTTTTAAGTGCAAAAACCCACGCATGGTAACTGGTTGGGGTGTCAGAGTCTGATTGCCTAGAGCTGGTTGCTGGTTGCCATTTCTGCTGACCATTGTTCTTGATATATCTTGTCAGGTTCAAGTCAAAGCTGCATCCCGCTATGCTGGATAGGCTGACCCCAGACCCCAATCTTGGCTGGCATCTGTCCTGGGTAGGGTCAGCAGGCAGTTTCTCAGGCAGGCATTTTCCCAGGCTACAGTTTCCCATGGTGCAGTTTTCCTACCTGGTGATTTTCCATTTCTTCTAGGCCCAAGTCTGTCACTTTTAGATTCAGCTGGTCAGCTGGGCTTAGTTTCCATTTGTGCATCTCAAGCAATGAATATACATCTAACAGGGTATGCCAGACCACCCCTGTTAACAGTTACAAATGACTTGATGTTAGCCCATTTCATAGTAATTGTATTAGATATTGAGTGATTATTTTTTGAATAAAGTCATAAAATATCTTTAATGCGTTTAAATATTATTAGATGTTTTGAAACACTGTGATAGGCAGAATAATAGCCACATCTTAATCTCTGAGATCTGTAAATATATGACCTCACATGGAACAGAGATTTTGCAGATGTGATAAAGTTAAAGATCTTGAGATGGGATGATTATCCTGGGACCAGTGAAGTCAAAAGGGACAGGAGTCAGAACCAAAGAGGAACAGTGATCTTGGAAGTGGCAGGTGGAGATGTAGGGCCCAGGGCCAGAGAATGCAGGCATCCTGAGGCTGGAAATGACAATGGAAAGGATTGGGCTTTAAAACCACTGAGAAGAGATTAGTCCTGCTGACAAACCCTGTGAACTTGTGAGATTGATTTTAAATTTCTTACCTCCAGAACTATAGTATTTGCGTTGTTATAAGCCTGCATGTTTATAGACATTTGTTTTATCAGCCCTAGGAAACTCATATGAGTATTTAAAATTTCTAATATTCAGTTAGTTAATCAAAGGGTTAAAAGTTTAAAGATGTTAAGTTTATTATACTGTATCTAAAAATCCTGAAAAACTGCAAAAGAACTCTTTGAGCAGAGATGAAACACAGTGAAGATGGAGATGAACTGAAGATGTTGACATTACAGAAGACTGGATAGAAGTAGGGGAGGAGGGAACCATAGGCCCCACCCATGGAAACCTGCTCACTAACAATGTGCATTCACAGTGCAGTGAGCCTGTAAGAGTGCAACAGGGGAATCACATCTGGGCCTTCCACGTTTGAGTTCATACAACATTTTACTGATAAACACTAAGATATGATAGATCCATACATGATCTGACTGATAGTACTTTAGAAATATTTTTCTACCCTTTTTGTTAATGAATAATTTTATTATTTATTTGTTTTTGTATGTAACTCATCACTTTACTTTTTCCCTTTTTTTGTACTTTTAACCATTTAGTCCCCTAATGCCCCCCCTCCTCCCAGCAATTGCCACACTGTTGTCCATGTCCCTGAGTCCTCAGTTCCTTAATGTATATGCACTTTTGAAGCTGCATTTTCTAATCTAGCATTTTATTACAAGAATTTTCTGTACATAATTACCCTAATAATTATTAGTAAAATATTTGATAATGTGCATATAAATATTATTATTATGCCATTATTGAGTATTTTTGTTCCTGATTTTTGTGTTACAGATGTTATTATAATGAATGTTATTGTAATTAAGATGTGTATGTACAGCTAATGATTCCTTAGGAAGAATTTGAAATTTTGAGACTTAAATCAAAAGGTCTAAGAATTTTTTAAATTACTTTATTGTTGTTCAATTACAGTTGCCTGCATTTTCTCCCCACCCCAGGCAAACCCACCTCCCTCCCTTGCTTCAACCCTCCCCCTTGGTTTTGTCCATGTGTCCTTTATAGTAGTTCCTGAAAACCCTTCTCCACACTGTCCCTTGCCCCTCCCCTCTGGCTATTGTTAGATTGTTCTTAATTTCAATGTCTCTGGTTACATTTTTTTATTATGTTCCAGTTAAAGGTGAGATCATATGGTATTTTTCCCTCACTGCCTGGATTATTTTACTTAGCATAATGCTCTCCAGTTCCATCCATGCTGTTGCAAATGGTATAACTCCTCCTTTCTCTTTGCTGCATAGAATTCTATTGTGTAAATGTAGCATTGTTTTTAGACCCACTCATTTGCTGATTGGCACTTAGGTTTCTTCCAGCACTTCGCTACTGTAACTTGTGCTTCTGTGAACATTAGGGTGCATAGGTTCTTTTGAATTGGTGTTTCAGGATGCTTAGGATATAGTACTAGCAGTGGAACTGCTGAGTCAAAAGGCAGTTCTATTTCTGAGGAAATTGTATACTGTTTTACATAGTTGTTGCACCACACTGCATTGCCACCAACAGTGCACCAGGGTTCCCTTTTCTCCACAACCTCTCCAACACTTGTTTTTTGTTGATTTGTTATGATGGCAATTCTGACCAGTGTGAAGCGGTATGATCAAGATCAGAGCATAATTAAACAACATAGAAAATACTAGAACAATCCAAGGGATCAATAAATGTGAGAGCTGGTTCTTTGAAAAGATAAGCAAAATCAATAAGTCTTTAAGCAGACTCTTCAAGAAAAAAAGAGAGGGGACCCAAATAAACACAGTCAAAAATGAAAGAGGAGAGAGTACAACTGATACCACAGAAATACAAAGGGTCATAAGAAATTACTACAAAGAAATATATGCCAAGATATTTGAAAATCTAGGTGAAATAAATGGACAAATTTCTAGAAAAATATAGTATCCCAAAACTGAATGAAGAAGAATTAGAAAGCTTGAATAGACTAATAACAACTGATGAAATCAAAGCAGTAATCAAAAAATTCCCAGCAAACAGAAGCCCTGGACCAGAAAGTTTCACAGGAAAATTTTACAAAACTTTTAAGGAAGAGCTAACTCCTCTCCTACTCAGACTATTCCAAAAAAAATTAAGAAGAGGCTAGACTCCCAAACTCTTTTTTGAAGCCAGCATCATCCTAAAACCCATACCAGACAAAGACACAAATAAAGAAAACTAGGGCCCAATATTGTTGATGAAAATATATGCTAAAATCCTCAAGAAAGTATTGGCGAACTGCATGCAACAATACATCAAAAAGTTCATGCACCATGATCAAGTGGGATTATCCCAGGCATGCAAGGATGGTACAATATTCACAAACCAAAAAATGTAATACATCACATAAACAAAATAAAACACAAAAATCACATGATCATATCAATAGATGTGAACAAAGCATTTCATAAGGTAAAGCATCCATTTATGATAAAAAAACACTCAGCAAAGTGGGAGTAGAGGGAGCATTCCTCAACATAATAAAGGCCATATATGAAAATCCTACAGTCTATATCAGATTCAATAGACAAAAACTAAAAGCTTTCCCACTAAGGTCAGGGACAAGAAAAGCATGCCCACTTTCACCACTTCTGTTCAACATAATATTGGCAGTCCTAGCCACAGCAATCAGAGAAGAAGGAGAAATAAAAGGCATCCAAATTGGAAAAGAGGAAGAAAACTTTCATTGTTTACAGATGACATGGTAGTGTACATAGAAAATCCTACAGATTCCACTAAAAACTTCTTGACCTAATAAACAAATTTGGCAAAACAGCAGGATACAAAGTCAATATTCAGGAATTGAAGACATTTTTATACACCAAAAATGAAAGATCAGAATCAGAAATTTTGAAAAAATTTCATTTGCTATGGCAACAAGAAAAATCAAGTACCTAGGAACAAACTTGACCAAGGAAGTGAAACACTTGTACTCAGAAAAAGAACTACACAACACTGAGGAAAGAAATTAAGGAAGACACCAATAAATGGAAGCATGTACCATGTTCATGGATTGAAAGAATCAACATCATCAAAATGCCCATATTACCCAAAGCAATTTATAGATTCCATGCAATCCCCATTAAAATGCCAATGACATATTTCACAGATATAGAACAAACATTTCAAAAATTTATATGGAATTGTAAACAGCCTCAAGTAGCTGTGGCAATTTTGAGAAAGAAAAAAGTAGAAAACACAATACCTAATATCAAACTATATTATAAGACCACTGTAATACAAACATCCTGGTATAGGCATATGAACAGGCACCTAGACCAATGTAACACAACAGAAGCACAGAAATAAATCTAAGTCTATATGGTCAATTAATATTCTACAAAGGGGGCAGAAGTGTAAAATTAGTAAAAATAACCTTTTTAACAAATGCTGTTAGGAGATCTGGACAGGTACATGTGATAAATGAAACTTGTTCATGAAGTTACACCATACACAAAAGTAAATTCAAGATGCATAAAGTACTGAAATGTAAGTTGAGGCACCATAAAAATCCTAGAGGGTAACAGAAGCAGAAAAATCTCAGATGTTCTATGCAGCAGTATTTTCACTGATCTGTCTCCTAGAGCGAGGGACATAAAGGAAAGAATAAACAAATGGGACCTTGTCGAAATAAAAAGCTTCTGCATTGCTAAACAAAGCATTAAAATAAAAAGAGAACCAACCATATGAAAAAACAGATTTGCAAATGATATCTCAGAGAAAGGTTTGATTTCCAACACATATAAATAACTCATGCGACTGCACTCCAGGAAGGCAAACAACCCAATCAACAAATGGGCAAAAGAACTGAACACTTTTCCAAGGAGGACATACAGAGGGCTCAGAGACATGTGCAAAGATGCTCAGCATCACTAGCCATCAGAGATGCAAATCAAAACCACAATGAGATACCACTTCACACTGTTGGGAATGGCCATCATAAACAAAGCAACAAATGAGTGCTGGAGAGGTTGTAGAGAATAGGGAATCCCAGTGCACTATTAGTGGGAATATAGACTGGTGCAACCACTGTGGAAAACAGTATGGAATTTCCTCAGAAAACTAAAAATGAAACTGCCTTTTGACCCAGCAATAGCACTGTTGGGATTATACCCTAAGGATCCTGAAACACCAATTCAAAAGAACCTATGCACCCTAATGTTCATAGCGGCACAATCAACAATAGCCAAGTGCTGGAAACAACCTAGGTGCCCATCAGTAAATGAGTGGATTAAAAAAAGTGGCACATTTACACAATGGAATACTATGCAGCAGAAAGAAAGAAGGAGCTCCTACCCTTCTCTACAGCATGGATGGAACTGGAAAATACTATTCTAAGTGAAATAAGCCAGATGGTGAAAGAGAAATCCCATATGATCTCACCTATAAATGGAACCTCATCAACAAAAGAAACAAGCAAGTAAAATACAACCAGAAACATTGAAACTAAAAGCAAAGTGACAGTAAGCAGAGGGGAGATGTGAAGGAAATAATGGGCAAAAGAAGGGAGAGGGTTGTCCAAAACATGTTAAAGGACCCATGGAGGAAACCAAAGGAATGCAAGATTGAGGGTGGGAGCTGAGGTGGATGGGGCAGGGAAAGTTGTGGTAGGAAAATGGAGACAACCCTGTGTGAACATTAATAAAAATTATTTTTTAAAAAGGTGATGACTTTAAGCCCTGGCTGGTGTAGCTCAGTGGATTGAGCGCGGGCCTGCGAACCAGACGATCTCGGTTCAATTCCCAGTCAGGGCATATGCCTGGGTTGCAGGCCAGTTCGCAGCAGGGGATGCACAAGAAGCAACCAGACATTGATGTTTCTCTTCCTCTCTCCTTCCCTCCCCCTCTAAAGATAAATAAATAAAATATTTTAAAAAAAGAAAAAAAAGATGATGACTTTAGTCATTTAGGAAAGTAGTTTTCTTCTGTCTCTCCTATGTATACAGGAGGTATACATATAAGTAAACTTTGTTAATGTTTTCTTATTCTCATGGGAGTATATGTTTATTTAGTTTTAAAGAGAGAGGGAGGGAGAATGAGAGAGAGACACACAGAAACAGACAGATAGGAACATCGCTGTGAGATAGAAACATTGATTGGTTACCCTCTGTATGTGCCCTGACTAGGGATCAAACACACAACCTTTTGGTGTATGGGACGATACTCTACCCAACTGAGTCACCTGGTCAGGGCCAGTCAATCTGTCTTATGTCAATTTGATTATTATACCATCCAAAGACCCTAGAAGGGAAGAAACAAAACATTTTTGCCACTACTTTAGTTAACATGTGTAAGTGAGTTGGGATTGTTACATCATTTCTTTGAATATAGAAGCTTCTCGGCAGTGGAACGAATTATTATATGGACAACTGCATTTAATTATTTTCTTGTAAACCAGTGAATTATTTAAGTTTGAAATTTCAGAAGGCCAATTATAGTGTTTTACTCTTTACTCCTGATGGCTTAGCTGGGGGTTAAAAGAATTTGGACATGCTATCTTTTAAAAAATACTAATGGTTTATTTTTATTTAATTAGAATAATTAGCTAGTTATTTCATTAAAATTGAAAAGGTTACACTTAACAGTGACCCAAAGATGAGGATAGCATATTCCAAAAATAGCCAAAGAACACTGCATTCTCCCATACTCCAAAGAAAACATCTAATTTAAATTATTCAAGTGAAGAGTAATAGCAATTATGTATTTTTAGTCTGGGTTTGTAGGTATCATAGATTGCCTTATGTTTCTAGAATCAAAAATAATTTTTTATTTGCATAAGGTGTGTAGTTCTCTTGACATGACTGTGAAAAAGGTAATATTTTCTCCATTTATATGTACTGTTCAAATTGGATTTTTAACTTTTTAAAGATTTTGAGTTAAGCTTTATATCCAAATTCTCAGAGGCCAAATTTTATAAATATTGTAATTTTTCAATGATAGTGCATTATTTGATAACACTAGGATAATTTTTATGCATATAGCTATTGTACTTTCAGAAACTATTAGCTTTCTGTCACATCAAACAATGTAAGTGCAGACTCTTGATAACATTACTGTAGTTTTAAAGCAAAAGTGAATATAAGTTGTGCTTTAGCAATTTTAGGCTAGAGATTTTGGGATGAAATTCTCAATCTCAAGGTGAGAGCATTTAGTAATATTTGTCAAAATATGTAAAACTTTTGTCTGAATATATCAGTAATCTGCCAAAGCATCATATGGCTATGTTTCAGAAGAGAAGAAAAGAACAGAGAGTTGAGCCCTGCATTTGCCCTTTCTGCTCCCTTTACCATGACAGCCAGTAGCTGAGGACTGAAATATTCAGCAGTTGTCTGAGCTAACTGATAAAGCATGGCTGAGCTAACTGATAAAGCATGGTATCCAGGGTTCAGAGAGGGAATAGTCCTGGTAAATACCAGAATACTGGATAAAGAAAAAATGAAAAATATATATGTTAATACTTCTGGGATGCAGCTAAAGCACAGATCAGAAAAAATTTTGTAGGTTTAAAAGCATATGTTAAAAAGAAAGGATGAAAATGATGACCTAAATGTACACTTCAAGAAGAGGTAGAAGAAAAACTGTTAAACACAATACACACAAAAGGGAGTGATAAAAATAAGAACAGGTGTCAGTGAAATAAAAAAACATAGATAAACATACAATAAAGGATATTTACATACCCAAAAGTAAGTTCATTAAAGAGACAAATACCTGACAAAACAAATAAAGAATAAAATAAAAGAGAGACACATAGGTAGCTCAGCTGGTTAGAGCATCAACACAATATGCCAAGGCTGCAATTTAATTCCTAATCAGGGTACATAGATGAATCAACTGGTGGGTGCATGAATGAGTGGAACACCAAATCAGTGTCTTTCTTCCACTTTCTCTCTAAAAATCAATATTAAAAAGGGATACATAAAACTAATATAGGAATGACAAAACAGAATATCACTACAGAACTTAAAGACATTACATAATTCATCAAGAAGATATATGTATAATAGTAGGCCAATGCATTTGAAAATTTAGTAGGAACAGGAAAAATGCAGAATGTAAATAATACTATATATATTAAAAATTAAATTCAGTGCTGGCTGGCGTAGCTCAGTGGATTGAGCACAGGCCTGCGAACCAGAGGATCGCGGTTCGATTCCCAGTCAGGGCACATTCCTGGGTTGCAGGCAAGTTCCCTGCAGGCCAACTCCCAGCAGGGGATGCGCGAAAGACAACCATACATTGATGTCTCTCTCCCTCTCTCCTTCCCCTCTAAAGATAAATAAATAAATAAAAATTAAAAAAAAATTAAATTCATATTGGAGAACCTTCTCATGAAGAAAATTACAGACCTAGTTGGCTTCACCCATCAATTGTACAAATAATAAATTAAGAAATTCAATATCTCACAAAATATTTCATAGAAAGGAAATATTTTAGATAACAGACAAATTATTATTTGCAAATAACAAAACTTATATACCAAAATCTAACAAGAATATACAATGAAAAGAAAATTACAGGCTAATCTCTCTTAAGACAGTAAATGAAAAAATTCTAAAATAGTACCATGCAAAATCCAATAATAAACAAAAGATAACACATCGTGATTATGTTGTGTTTATCCTAGAAATGCAAGTTTCACTGAACATTCAGAATTAATTAATGTAATTTTATTTTGATGGAATAGAAGAGAAAACAAATAATAATTTCAATAAACATAGACAAATGCCAAACCAAAATGAATATCTATTCATAATTTAAAAAAATTATGAATAGATATTCAGTTTGGTTGGGAATATAAGACAGAAACCTGTACTTGAACAAGAATTAAATAAAAATTATATTTAAAAAAATAATAAAAAAATTAAAAAAAAGAAGAGAAAAAAAAATTCACCAAACAAGAATAAAAGGTAACATTCTTGATTTTTTTGGTGATTGTCTACATACAAATTACAGCACACATTATATTTAATAGTGAAATATTAAAAGTTTTTATTCTGAGTTTGGGAATTTGATAAAGATGTTCTCCACTTCTAGCCCTGGCTGTGGTGGCTCAGTTCATTGAGCACCAGCCTATGAACGAAAGGGTCGCCAGTTTGATTCCCAGTCAGGAAACCTGCCTGGGTTGTGGATCAGATCCCCAGTTGGGGCCACTGGAGAGGCAACCATACATTGATGTTTCTTCTCCTCTCTTTCTCCCTTGCTCCTCCTCTGTCTAAAAATAAACAAAATCATAACAAACAAACAAACAAACAAAAAAGATGTTCTCTATTTCTTTTACCAACATTTTAATGCAGGTCATAGATAATACGACATGGTATAGAAAAGAAATAGACAATGTAAGGGCTAGAAAGAAAGAAATGAAAATATCATTATTTGCTGATGATAGAATTGTATATGTATAAAATCCAAAATACTATAATTGATACATTCTTAAAATTAATAAATTAATTTAGCAAGACTTGTCCACTCTTTAAAAAGCCAATTTAATTTTCATGTGAATAGAAAATTTAATAGAATGGTAGTTGTACAAATCACCAAGGAACTTCAAATACCTAAGTCAATATAAAGGAAATATGTGTTAGGCCTCCACAAAAAAGTATTACATATTATTAAAATTTTAAAGAATATCTAAATAAATTAAATCACATACTGTGTTCATGAATTCGATTACCCAATATTTAAAAAATAATATTTGCCTTCATATTGATCTATAGGCTAAATACAATTCCAATAAAAATACCATATAATTCACTTTAAAAAAGATGCCAAGCTCCTGGCTGGTGTGGCTCTGTGGATTGAACACTGGCCTACGAACCAAAGGGTTTCTGGTTGGATTTTCAGTCAGGACACATGCCTGGGTTGTGGTCCAGATCAGGTCTTCAGTAGGGGGTGGGCGAGAGGCGACCACATGTAGATGTTTCTCTCCCTCTTTTTCTCCCTCCCTCCTGCTCTGTATAAAAACACAAATAAATAATCTTAAAAATATTAAAAAACAAAAGCCCTGGCTGATGTATCTCAGTGGATTGAACACAGGCTGTAAACCAAAGAGTTACCAGTTCAATTTGCCATCAGGGCACCTGCCTGGCTTGTGGGCCAGGTCCCCAGTACAGGGGGCACAAGAGGCGACCACACATTACTATTTCTTTCTTTCTCTTTCTCCTTCTCTTCCCCTCTCTCTAAAAATGAATAAATTAAAAAATCTTAAAAAGAAGAGAAATAGAATATCAAGCTCATTTTATTTTATTTTATTTTACTTTATTTATTTTTAAAATATAGCAAAGCATGTACGTATTTTTAAAGATTTTATTTATTTATTTTTATAGAGAGGGGAAAGGAAGGAGGAGAGGGAGAGAAGGCCGGGTCCATGACTCAGGCATGTTCACTGAGTGGGAATTGAACTGGTGACCCTTTGCTCTGTGGGACGACATTCAACCAATTGAGCCATGCCACCCAAGGTTCATTTTTAAATTAATATTAAAGTGATTGGACCAGTGCCCTGGCTTCATTGGTTGGAGTGGTTGAGGTATTGTCCTGTACATTAAAAATGTTGAGGGTTCAATCCCCAGTCAGGGCACATACTGGTTTTCAGGTTTGATCCCTGGTCAGGGCGTATATGGGAGGTAACCAATAGATGTTTCTCTCTTTCTCTCTCTCCCTCTCTCTTCCTCTATCTCTAAAATCAATGAAAGCATGTCCTCAGGTGAAGATAAAAAATAAATACAGTGATTAATTAGTAAATTGATAGGGCCAAGAATAATCACAACAATGTTAAAGTGGGAGGACTTATTTCACCAAACATAAAAATGTATTACAAAGCCACAAAAATTAATTCAAGATATTTTTGATTCAAGAATAAACAACGGGCTCTGTCCAAAAAGTATCCAGCCAATCAAAATGAAAAATGGAGACATTTATAGAATAAGATACAAGACACAAAAGATATTGCACGCAAGACAATGACACCTCAGTCTCCTTCAAAATAATCACCTTGGAACCACACACAGATCTCCCAGCATCTCTCTCACTGTTCAAAACACTGTAAAATCCTTTGTTGGGACTGGTATGAGCTGCCCTGTCATATTTTTCTGAATCTCATGATGGTCTGAAATCTCTTTTCTTTCAAAGATGATTTTATTTGTGGGAAAAAGCAGAAGTTGCAGGGTGACCAATATGGGCTACAGTCATGCTGAGTGACCTGAGTGATTTGATGTTTCACCAAACAACTCTGCACAAAATGTGATGCATACAGTACACGTCCTCACTCAATGGTGTCTACCATTCCAACTGACTAGTACAGTGAAATCATCATTCTTCATGCATGCATATTCCAGTCCACTCTCCTTGGCTGCCAGGTTACATCAATGTTGTGCAAACCATTCTTGTTATATTAACAATGGCTTGACTTTTTCCAGGCAGACCTTGTATAGGCTGACAGAAAAAATAGGCCCAACAAATAGATAGATACTCATATATATGAAATTGATTTATAGCAAAGAAAGCACTGTAGTTCAGTGGGGAAAATAGGTTGTGGGGGTTTTTTTTCAATCAAAAGGTGCTGAGTTAATTGCTTGTCCATACAGAAGAAAATTTATCTCGATCCCTGTTTTCATCAAACATAAAAATCAATTTTGGAGTGGGTAGCAATATGGTGATGAAGTAGGAGGATCTTTCTCATACTTCCTCCCAGAACCAAAATGGAAATAAAACTAAAGAGGGGAATAGTCACTTGAGATAAATAACTGAAGACTATCCTAAAAAGAGACTTTTAACCATGGACAGCCAGAAACCAACTGGAGATCAGGAGGTTGATGAAGGGTGAGGATGGGAAAATGGACAGCCCTGTTCCCACTGGTGGTAGGCTGAGGTTACAGCCCAGCTGTGGAAGCTGCTTTCTGAGAGGGGAGAAACCTGGACCCCAGATCAGGCTACCAAGCACAGAGAACAAGTGCCTGGGTCACCCACCCATGTAGCATCCAGCAATGAATGGTCACAGGGTTTGTGTCTGTTGGAGAGAGATGGAGTCCACTGGAGACAGAGAAGACAGAGTCACTATTTTTTTTTGTTGTTGTTCCTTAGAAGAGCCAAAGCACAGGTTTTGTGTTTGCAGGCACTCACCTTGGGCTTGGGAAAAGGGACAGTGGCAAGGACTAGAATTGCATAAGCAAAGTTTGGAGAGACAGGTATTGGGGAGAGACATGGAGGAGTGACTGTGGAAATTTCTGTGCACTTATTTGGACACCACAGCAGCTATCTTTCTTGGAAAGAGTAAACCCTTCCTAGGGGAAAAGCAATTGCCCCATTTTGTGGGATACTGCTCATTCCACCCTTTGGAACCCTACTGGCTTAACCATGGATCTTTTTTATTGTTTTGTTTTATTTTTCTTTTTTCCTATCCTGCATCTTAGCACCTGCTGAGGAGACAGTAACATATGCAGACTCATTGGGTGTCAGAGACTGGCTTTAAGGTGCAGTCATCCCACAAACTTTCCCAGGAAATTTCCCAGGGAAGACTGGTACTTCCCCTCATGGAAAGCCATAGAAACCACTTTCTGGTTTCTGGAAGACCCAAATTCTGGGCTGGAAGCCCCAACCATTAACTTACTAAGGGCTCTGCCCTGCTGAGTTCAGAATAAATATCCAGGACCAGACTCAGACAAGTGGTGGAAGGAGTGGGAACACACCCACCATCCTCCCTGAAGTCTGAAAGGACCTTCCGTGGGAGATCCCATCTCCCTGATTCTGCCAGAACCTTCTCAAAAATAGTCAGGTCAGGGCTAGTCTAAAACTGACAGCAGGCCAGCAGGCAGAGGCTGGTGAAAGTGAATCCTCTGGTGCCTTGGGATGTTTGCTGACCCAGCTCTGGGCCCAGTGCTGATAAAAGTCAGTTTTGCAGTGCAGTTTTGGTTCATCCTGTGTGCAGCCAAACCCAGAGAAAACAGGCACAAACTGTGTACTGCATACAGTGTCAAATAGGCCGCTAAGGACTAATGGTGTGTGGGGGTGATTTTGCCCTCAAGCCGAGGATGAAAGTAAACACTACCAAGCCATGATCTGCTTGGGGAGGAGAGGTGGCTGGTTTCTCAGAGGAAAAAGGCCAGGATCCCCTTCCTCTAGGGGCTTTTATTGGGTTGTAATACACAGGAATACAGAGAGGCAAGGATCAAACAGTAGATAACATTTCAAAGAAATCTGAGGGCTTAGTCTGAGTCAATGTCAGTCAGTTGCAGAAACTTCAGGAGACTACTCATTTCCTGCTCTGACCCTTAACATATGAATGAAAACATTCTTAGCAAAACAGGTTTCACAGAATTTTTAGGAATTCGTTCTTATGCCAGATTTCCCTGGATACCCCTCCAGCAAGGCAAGGAGTTGCACTGCCTCCCCATCATAGGTTTTCAGGCTTAACTGGATTAGAGCCAGGAAGTGCCTCTTCCAGAGGACATGGGGATTTGAGCTATGTCAGAATAGCCAGGGGGAAAGGGTCCATTGCTCCTTCTTTGTCGCAGCCCCCGAGTCCTTCCATGATGGCCTCACAAGTGATTGTGTCTTGCTTAGGTTGCCTCTCGCTGTGAGGAGTCTTACTCATCTCTGACTAACGACCATGCTTTGAGGGCAGGGGAGGAAGCCAAGGCAGTGTTTGCTACCAGAGACAAGCTTTGTCTCCTAGGCTTTGTCTCCTATGGCTTGCATTCCAGAGATTGCTTGTTCATCCTTAGCCATGAGGGGTAGTTACAATTCCTAAAACCAGGCAGAACAGTTCCCAACAGTGGTGAACAGCCCCTGACATTGGCTCACACCAGCTTCAGATAATAGCTGAGCTGTATCCAAAGGGAGAAACCAGCAGGCAAGCACTAAACAATACTGAGACAAATTCCACTTTGTTCATTGTCATTATTTTTCATAGTCTTTTAATTGTTTTTATTATTTTTCTTTTATTTTTATGCTCTATGTTCTTTTTTCATATCTCTTATTTACTCTGACCTTTCCTTATTCCATTTTTATTCTTCGTGACTTTTATTTTGTTATTTTTCTCTTTCTTTGTCCCTTTCTCTCATTTCCATTTCTATTCATTACTCATAACAATTCTTTTTTCTTTTCTCCTCTCATAATCACCTTTCTGTCCTCTGATCTTCTCTTATTCTTATTTCCCCTTTCTCTACTATTCTATTTCTCTTTACAAGTTTATTATTTTTTGTCATTGGTTTTGCTGTTGTTGGGGGGGTTTTTGGTTTTGTGTGTGTGTGTATGTTGTTTTGCCTTGTTTTGTCAGCACCTAAACAATGGCATATAAAACAAGGAAGGGATTGAGCCTCTCAGCCAGTCATCCAGAGGGGAGATTCCACCAATGGAAAGACCAACAACTATCAGGACCCAAATAAGATAGGAAACCCCATATAATGCATACAAAGGACTTCCTACAGCATCCAGCTTTGGAGATCAAAAAGTCTGCACTGCTGATTCTCAGCAAGACTCTTGCCACATAATGCCACCCCATGAAACCAGGAAGTCAAAGCAGACCTATCTAATGCATAGAAACAAAAACAAACAGCTAGAATGGGGAGCCAATGAAACAATCTCCAAATAAAAGAAAAGGAGGAAGGAATCCCCAGAAAAGGAGCTAAATGAAATTGAGGCAAGCAAATGATCAGATATAGAATTCAAAGTAATGGTTATAAGGATACTCAACTTAGTGAGAATTATAAGGAACTTAGTAGGAGTACATCAGCGTGAAAAGGGCATATAAAATCTGAATAAGAATAAATTCGAACTGAAGAATGCAATATTTAAAATGAAGACCACACTGGAAGGAATTAAAAGGTAGCTAGATAGAGCAGAGGATTAAGGAAGAGACTGACAGCAATACAGCCATTATAGGGGATTTTATCACCCGCTGTTGCCAATGGATATTTCCAGACAAAAAATCAACAAGAAAACAACTACCTTGAATGACACACTAGATTGAATGGATTTAATTGATATTTAGAGAATGTTTCATCTCAAAGTGATGGAATGTGAATTATTTTCAAGTATACACGAATTATTCTCAAAGATAGACCACATGGTAAGATGCAAAATAAGTCTTAACAAACACAAGAAAATTGAAATTGTATGAAGCATTTTCTCATACCACTATGGCTTAAAACTAAAACTCCACCTCAATAAAAAACTCAAAAACATTTAAATACATGGAGGCTAAATAACATGTTATTAAATAATGAATGAGTTAACAATGAAATCAAAGAAGAAATAAAAAAGTAACTGAAAACAAATGAGAATGAAAACAACAACCCAAAACCTATGGGTACTGTGCAAGGAACTCTGCTTAGCAAAGCTCCCCGCGGTGGCTGTGGATGAAAACTAAGTCATCCCCGACATAATCTTGCATTTCTGGTGGGAAAGGGGGTGGCAGTTCCCTCTAGTGGGGAATGCCCAGAGCCCTTCTCCCAAATGGCTTTTATTGGGAATGGTATGTGTAGGTGCATACATGCATAGCTTATAGCTCATCAATCAATGTCAAAAGTCTATAGTCATACAAAGACAGGTATTATCTATTGATAAAAATTGATGGAACACAGATATTTGTCATAGGTCTGGGTCCTTTCATCATGCTGACCCCAGATGGTCTTCAAGATGTGTTTCATGAGATAAGGAGTTTATTCCTTATGCCTTGAACTTAAACATCCAGTTTATATCAACAGAGCCATATAAAAAAGCAAAGCAGAGCAGGCTTCAAAGGATACAATGTATTTATCAGGCCTGTTTTCCATGGGAACCCTCAGTGTTAGAGTTGAATCATGTCTGTCACCTGTGTTACCTGGTTTTCCAGGGATACTTACTAGCCTCTTTCAGAGCCTGCTCTCATGGGGCTGCATTCTCCAAAACCACACAGTGTGGTCCCCAACAGCTATAATGAAAAAAGTTGTGAAAGGGAAGTTCATAGCATTAAATACCTACCTAAAGAATACACCAAACTCTCAAGCAAGCAACCTAACCCTATACCTGAAAGAACTAGAAAAACAACAACAAAAAAAGCTCAGAGTGAGTAGAAGGAAGGAAATAATTAAGATCAAATAAGAAATAAATGCCATAGAGACTAAAAAATTTCAGAAAATCAATGAATTCAGGGGCTGGTTCTGTGAAAGATTTTTAAAAAAATCAATGAATCTTTAACCAGTCTCATCAAGGAAAAAAGAGACATTTTGATTTCTTTCAAAATCAGAAATGAAAGAGGAGATGTAATAATGGATACCACGGAAATACAAAGGATTGTAAGAAAATACTCTGAAAAACTCTTCTGAGGATTTGGACACACTGACCAAATGGAAAACTTTCTAGAAATACTGTCTTCCAAAACTGAATCAGAAAGAAGCAGAACATGTGATAGGCAAATAACAACTAATGGAATTAAAACAGTAATAAAAAAAACTCAGAGCAAACAGAATTCTTGGACCAGATGGCTTCACAGGTGAATTTTACCAATCATTTAAAACAATTAATACCTATCCTTCTCAAACCATTCTAAAAAATTCAAGAAGAGGGAAGACTTCCAAACTCTTTTTATGATGCTAGTATTAGCCTAATTCCAAAACCAGTAAAAAACACAGGAAAGAATGAAAATTATAGGCTAATATTCCTTATGAGCATAGATGCTAAAATTCTCAACAAAATATTAGCAAATTGGATCCAGCAATACATTAAAAAGATCAGATACCATGATCAAGTGGGATATATTCCAGAGAGTCATGGTTGCTATAGTATTTACACATCAGTAAATGTGATGCATCACAGAAAAAAAGAAAAATAAATACATATTTATTTTACATATCAATAGATGTAGAAAAAGCATTTGATAAAATTCAGTACCTATTTGTGATAAAAAAACCCTCTCATCCAAGTGAGAATAGAGAGAGCATACCTCAACATAATGAAGTCCATATACAAAAAATGTACTTCCAACATTATACTAAATGGGCAAAGGCTAAAATTATTTTCTTAACACCAGGAACAAGACAAGAATGTCAACTTTTACACTCTTATTTAACAAGTCTTGGCCACAGAGATCAGACAAAAATTAAAAGGCATACAAATTGAAGGCGAGGAGGTAAAACTGTCAGTATTCATAGATGATATTATATTCTACAGAGAAAACCCTATAGGATCCATCAAATAACTACTAGACCCAATAAATGAATTCAGCAAAGTAGTGTGATACTAAATTAATATTAAAAAATCAGTGGAATTTTATAAAGAAAGAGAAAGTAAGAAAAAACTCCATTTACTATTTATTGAAAATAAATAAAGCACCTATGAATGAATTTAACCAGGGAGACAAAAGACCAGTATTTGGAGAAGTAAAAGACTATGAAAAAAGAAATCGAGGAAGATACAAATAAATGGAAGCACATATGCTGTGTTCAAATAAATTCAACACATATGCTGGGTTGAATTATTAACATCATTAAAATGTCCATATGACCCAAAACAATCTATAGATTCAATGGAATTCCTATTAAAATATCA
The DNA here is from genome assembly GCF_014824575.4 of Sturnira hondurensis. NCBI lineage: Eukaryota > Metazoa > Chordata > Mammalia > Chiroptera > Phyllostomidae > Sturnira > Sturnira hondurensis. The sequence continues at coordinate 7,148,053 of NW_028073935.1, read as the reverse complement.
ATGGCATATTTCACAGAGTTTGAACAAATAATCCAAAAATTTATATGGAACCAAAAAGTACCCTGAGTAGCCTCAGCAGTCTTGAGAAAGAAGAACAAAGTTGGGGGGATCATAATACCTGATATTAAACTATACTATAAGGCCACTGTAATAAAAAAAATGTCTGGTGCTGGCATAAGAACAGACACATAGATCAATGGAATGCAATAGAGAGCCCTGAAATATACCCACACCTTTAAGGTCAATTAATATTTGACAAAGGAGGCAAGAGCATACAATGGAGTAAAGGCGTCCTCTTCAATAAATGGCGTTAAGAGAACTGGACTGGTACATGCAGAAAATGAAACTAAATCATAATCTTACACCATACACCAGAATAACTCAAAATGTATAAAAGACAAATATAAATTGCAATACCATGAAAATCCTAGAGGAAAACATAGGCAATAAAATTTCAGATACCTCATGTAGCAATGTTTTTGCTGATATATCTGCTCGGGCAAGGAATATAAAGGAAAAAATAACCACAATGACTACATCAAATTAAAAAGCTTCTAAATAGCTAAAGAAATGATCATTAAGATAAAAGGGAACCCACTCTATGGGAGAATAAATTTGCCATTAACATATTGGGCAATGGTTTATTCTCTAAAATATATGAAGAATTCCTATGACTCAAAATCAGGAAGACAGAAAATACAATAAAAAATCAGCAAAGAACCTGAATAAACACTTCTCCAAGGAGGGCATACAGATTGCCCACAGACATATGAAAAAAATGCTAAATATCACTAGTCATCAGAGAGATTCAAATTGAAGCCATAATGAAATATCTCACACCTAGCAAAATGGCTACTATTAATAAACCAACAAGCAACAAGTGCTCGCGAGGATGTGGAGAAAAGGGAACCCTAGTGCACTGTTGGTGGGAATGCAGACTGGTGCAGCCCCTGTGGAAGACTGTATGGGGTTTTCTCAAAAAATTGAAAATAGGGCTGTCATTTTACCTAGCAATTCCACTGCTGAGAATATATACTAAGAAGCTAGAAATACCAATTGAAAAGAACTTCTGCACCCTTATGTTCAATGCAGCTCCATTTATAATAGCCCAGTCCTAGAAATAGCCTTAGTGCCCATCAGTAGATGAGTGGACCGCCCCCCCCACCCCAAATAAAAAGAAAGAAAAAAAAGCTGTGCTGCATTTACTCACTGGAATTTACTTATTTTACATAGCAGTAAAAAAGAAATGAATTCTTACCTTTGTCAACTGCATGAATGGAACTGGAGACTATTATGCTGAGTAAAATAAGCCAGTTAGTGACAGAAAAATATCTTATGATCTCACTTGTAAGTGGAATCTAATGAACAAAGCAAAGTAATGAGAAAATTAGAACCAGAGTCATATAAACATGGAACAGAATGACAACTGTTAAGAAGGAATGGGGGAGGCGGGGACTGGTTGAAAGAAGGTGAAGGGATTAGTCAAAGAACCCATATGAATGACCCATGAACATGAACTATGTTGTGGGAGTACTAGGGAGTGGAGACCTGCAGGGTGGAGGAGGACAAAGGAGGGGGAGACAGGGACAAATGAAATAGAATGAATACTAAAATATTTCAATTTTAATAAAAGTCAGTTTCAGGTAGATAATAGGTCTAAATGAAAGTGGTAAAGCAATATAACTTCTAGAGGTAACATGAAAATAGTTTCATGTTTTTGAGGTATGGGAACATTTGTTAAATAGGCCTCAAAAGTACTGATTATAAAGAATAAGCCAGATCACATTAAAATTAAGAACTTATGTGATGTGGACCCCAACTCCTGGGGTCTGCAGCATTATGGATGAGATATTAGACAAATTCACAGAGACAATCTAGTCTTGTGGAGGAAAAAGGAAGGCATGGCCACTCTCTCCAGAGGAGAGAGCCTTGACCCTTGCCTTGACAAGCATTTATTGCTTTTCTGAGCACATTACATGATGGTCCTCATTTACTATTCACAGGCTTGTTTTAGGTGGTTACCTTTTACAGAAAACAAAGGAGAGGATGCTGCTAATCACCCCACAGAAAAAGGATATTTGCAAACGCAAAAAGTTGTTACACTGTTTACACTCATCCTTGTAATGTTTAGCATGGGTTTTAGGAAGTTACTTTAAAGATATGCAGTAAACATTTTTTGCCTCAATTCAGGGTGAGGGAGTTTTAGCAAAAGCAAGTATCAGTAGTATAGGTACAATGCAGGCCTGATTCTCCATGGGAGAACTTTATCCATGGGTATAGGTTCTGTGCATTGGACCTTGCCTTCCACTGCCCTTCTAGGTGGGATCTGGGCCCACACCATGCAGAATGGTCTCCTGTATTTATGTCTATCAAAACCCACATTAAGAATGTGAAAAAAAATTTCATTTTGGAAGGCAACATCTGCAACATATATGACAAAGACCTTGTAGGCAAAAATATAAAAATACATTAATATTTCAATAAGAAAAGGACTGACAGCTTATTAGAAAAGTAGGCACTTCATAAAGTGGATATCCAAATGGCCCACAGACATATGAAAAGGTGCTCAACCTTCTTGTTTTCAGGGAACCATGATACTCACTTTCCACATTTACTAAAATTAGAAACATTAGAAACACTGACAAGATCAATTGTTGGTAAGGGTGCAGAGCAGCCAAAACTCTTATGTTTTGCTCTTGGGACAAGAAATTGCTAAAACTGCTTTGGAACCTGAGAGGATCGATTAAGTTTGAGTACATGCATAACTTTTGACCAAGTGATACCATTCCTGGGTTTACATGCAACAGAATTCTGAACATAAAATATGCACAAAAATGTTGATATTACTGTGTTAATTCTCTTTCTGCACAACAAATTAGATTAAAAATGTAGCTGCACCAAAAATTAGATTTTAAAATGTACTTTAAAATAGTAAGCATTTATCATGTAACAGTTTCTGTGCTTCAGGAGTCTATTTGCAGTTTATCTGCATGCCTCCAGTTCAGGGTCTCTCCTGAGGATCCAGATGGAATGTTTTTCAAGGTTAGGGTCTTATCTGAAGGCTGAACTGGAAGTGGATCTGCTTCCAAACTCATTCAGGATTATTGGCAAAATTCTGTTCTTCACAGGTTATTGACCAAAAACTACCCTCAATTTCTTGCCCAGTGGATCTCTCCATAGGGCAGCTCAGAACATCACAGAAGACTTTTTTTCAACAAGTGAATGAGCAAGAGTGATCAAAACAAATGCTACAGTCCTCTGAGATGGAATTGTATAAAAGTGTGAATATCAGGAGACATCACTACAAGCTATCTCAGAGGCTGCTGACCACATCAGATTAATCAAAATAGCTTGGAAATAAACTAATAGATCAATATATTTTGCTATTGCCACATAGTAGAATACCATACTACAATGAAAGTTAACAAATTATTGTGCCCAATAACACAGATGACTCACAAACATAACATAGAACAAAATAAATCAGAGATAAACAAATCATACTGTATTGTTTTTCTTCTATTTTTTGTACTCTAACATTTTAAAAATTATTACATTGTTCACTACAGGTGTCCTCATTTTTCCCTCACTGCTCTCCCTTGCCCCATCCACCCCATCTCACACTTTCAATTACCTCCCCTCCATGGGTCCATTATATAGTTATAGGTGTTCCTTGATGACCCTTCCTCCTCTTTCCCCTGTTGTCCCCTTTTCCCCCTCCACTTACTGTCAGTTTGTTTGTTATTTCTTTATTTTTATTTATCTCCTAGATCAAGGGACATAAAGAAAAGAATCAACAAATGGGACCTCATCAAACAAGAGTTTGATCTCCAAAATATATAAAAAAACTCACATGACTCCACTCCAGGAAGACAAACAACCCAATTAACAAATGGGCAAAGGATTTGAACAGATACTTCTCCAAGGAGGAAGTATCGAGATCTCAGAGACATATGAAAAGATACTCAGCATCACTAGCCATCAGAGAGATGCAAATTAAAACCACAATGAAATACCTTCACAGTCAGAATAGCCATCACTATCAAATCAACAAATAAGTGCTGGCAACGATGTAGAGAAGGGAACCCTAGTGCACTGTTGGTGGGAATACAGACTGGTGTAGTCACTGTGGAAAACAGTGTGGAATTTCCTCAGAAAACTGAAATTGGAACTGCCTTCTGATCCAGTGACCTCACTGCTGGGATTATACCCTAAGGATCCTGAAATACCAATTTAAAACCTGTTCGCTCCAATGTTCATAGCAGTGTTATTTACTATAGCCAAGTGCTGGAAACAGACTAAGTTCCCATTAGTAAATGAGAACATCAAAAAACTATGGTATATTTACACAATGGAATACTATGCAGTAGTAAGAAACAACTTCTACCCTTCATGGCAGTATGCATAGACCTGGAGACTATTATGCTAAGTTAAATAAGCCAGTTGGTGAAAAGACAAGTACCTTATGATATCACTTATAATTGGAATCTGTTGAACAAAACAAACAAATAAGCAAAATAGAACCAGAGACATGGAAATAAGGAACAAACTGACAGTGACCTGAAGGGATGGGGGAGGAGGATATGGACATAGACAACAGAGTAGGGATTGCCTGTGTGTGGGAGTGGTGGACGGGGCAGGGGAGACCACTGGGAAAATATTGGGACAACTGTGATTGACCAAAAACAAAATAATCTGTTACAACAACAAACTTAAAATAATTAAAAAATAATGTAGGCTAGTTTTCTCAGGACAAATAGACAGATTTCGAGGTGTTTGTCTATAAATAGTAAATTCTTTTCTGGTCATTATCACTTCCCTACAACCAACTCTAAAACCTGTAAAGTATTTAAAAACATTGTGATTTAAAATCACCATATGACTGAAAAAAATTTTAAAAAACTGTTGCAGGTGTAATTTCTATGCCACTTTTTTTGTTAGGTAGGATAGACAGCAAACCAAAGCAGGGAGGAGGAGGGAGACATGTTTCACCTGCTGACCCACAAGTCTTGGGCCCAAAGTCCCTAAATATTTGTGTTCCTATTATCTAAGGAAAGAATGTTAGGTAGCAACTAGAAATAAACAACTAGAGAGGAAATAAAGGCAGGTCCTTCACCACTGCAATCTAACAAAGAGCTTAATACAGGAGGCTAAAAGCAAAGGAAGACATATCTCACCCATTGACCCAGTAGTCATGAGCCTGGTTTGATAAGGCTGCCAGGCATTCCAAACAAGCAAAACTATGATAGTGTTGAGGGCAGGGAGCCCTTGAAAGTCTGTGTGTATCATCTCCACTAACTGAGAAAAGGAAAACCTTGAGACTCTATATTCATCCCAAGGCCTAGAAGGGGGAAAGGAAGGAGCTTCACTGTGCCCCAAAGAGAGACCATAAAGCAACTTTGGTGAATTGTTTTCCTTCTGTCATGTATACACAATGAACAAATGGGATCTGGATCAAGATAAGTGTTTGGACTAACAGACTCCCACACATACCTATGTTTGGATAGTCACATCTCCCAAGGAAAAGCTGGCACCACCTTTACCTGTCAATCAATATGTAACTTCTTCATCCCCATCCTACCAATTATATAAGTCCTCAGAACAAAGGACTCTCTTTCTTGGTTCTTTTGCCAAAGAGGGGGTAGCCTTGGCCACTGGCTTCTGGCCACGGTACTCTTGCCAACCTTATTTTGCTCTCTCATTAGAACTTAGCATTAATAAACTTTGCCTGCATGCTGATAGGCTTGCTTGTCTGTAATTCTCTACTGTGTCGGCAAGAAAAACTGAGTTTCTCCCATAACGCTTTCACAAAAGTAACTAGAAGAACCGGAGATGTCCATATATATATATATATGGACATATATATGTGTTCATATAAGGATTTACATCCTTAGTGAGAATAGTGGAAGGAAGGAGTGAAACTTCCAAACGGAGGGCAGACTTAAGGCTCCAGCTTAAAAGCATAAAGCCTGGAGGTAGTTAAGATCTTTAGAGAAAGGAGGGATTCAATAAAAGTGAAGAGACCTCAGTGAGCCGAGAGACATAGAGGGGTGAGGTGTCTAAAATGCCAGAAATATCTCTTTAAAAGTATGACAAAGATAAGCAAGATAAGTAGAAAACTCAAGCTGCAGACTGACAAAGATGTGTTGTTGAGAATGAAGATCTCCATTTTGGGCAATGTTGAAAACACTAAGGAAAGGCTAAGACAGCTTTGATCTGAACCCTTTCTCAAATCAAGAAATACTGTGGCTATATAGAAAATGAAGGCTTTGCAGGAACAAACTTTGAAGCTTAGGAAAGGAGATGAGAGGGTAAAAACTCCAGCGCCTTTCTTCAGAGTTTGGGCCAGAGAAAGAGCAGCATCATATGGACAGCTGTGCAATGCCAGGGAGGGTTCTGATTCACTGGCTGATAAGAAACATGGCCACAGTACTCAGACCCTGGCTTTCACATGGACCACTTTCCTATCTGAAATTTAGGTTTTCATAGAAACCATTGCTTATTGATAGGGTAAATTTGTTGTCTATCCACCAGCATGCATTTGTTTCTTCTCTACATGACTACTCCATTACCCAAGGATATTATTCAACTATCAAAGTGCTTATATTATTGAATTGGTATAAATATTGCATAGGAAAAAATAACATTTTTCAATGTGTAACTTGAGTTGAAACCAGTAATAGAGTTTTTAAAGTCTCTATTACTTTGTGTGAATATTTCATAAGGAAAAATATTAAGCAATCTTGTAATATAATTGATGAGAAAGAAACATTTTCCTGAAGTGTTTTTTAAACTATTTCATTAGATGTGCTGCAAAGCAATTAACTTAATCATATATGGACAGAGAGTAAGGAGGTTGTACTGATACCAGTTAATAATGACCAAGATGTTTCCTCCATCTATGGATGTAGTATGATTTTATGTTAGATGTATCTAAAAACTACAACCAGACTTTATTTTACAGAAATACCTTTAAAAAACTTTTTTTTTAACCAACAGACTAATAGAACCATGAGTTTGGAATTCCCTGGTGAGCTGTTGTCTTTTCTGTCCTGGTTGACATAGTGACTCTTGCATTATTTACCTTTTTTTTTTTTGCTTTTTATTATAGGACCCAATGACCAATGCCAAGCAGTTCTTTCATGCAAATATTTACACAGAAGTTAACTTAAAATATCCACACACTTCCACAGGTATGCACACATTCTTCTTTCTTTGTATGCTTTTGCTTTTCCTATTTGTTAAATGTCCAAAGCACTCAGAGAGAAACTTCTGTTTGCTTGCTAAGAAATTGGTATTTAAGCTCCATTTCTTCTTATCAATGAGTCTCCGTTTAGCATTTGAAGCTGGACGCAGATGATAGCTCCATCCCTTGAAGTTGGAGTTGGTGTTTGTACTTCCTTCTGAGAAACCAATCTGAGTTTTGTTGTGCCTCATGGGAAGTGAATCTTACTGGTAAATATCTGGTGAATTCTATCCAGAGATGTGCATTATAAGACTCATATCCAGTCCATCTGGCTAGGCATGTGAGGGTACAGGGAAAATCAAGTTGTGCTCAAACACCATGAAAGATATGTACACATATCAAAATATAAAGCAAATTGTACAGGGACATACAAGGTGAAGAGGTGGTAGGAGCTCTGTTGGTGTGCAGAAGGGAGAAAGTCTTTCCAGCTGAAGTGCTTAGGGAAGGTTTAATAGTAATAAAATTGGAACCTAGATGGAACCTCATCTTGAACAGGATTTGGATATGCAGAGAGAAGTCATGACCTGCAGATAAATCAGGTGATTTCCAATCATTCTACAAAGTGGCTCATCACATGATGCTTTATCTGGTATAGAGTTTCTTTAAATGCAACTTTCCTCTCATACATGATTTTATTTTTACAGGTGTTGAAACTGAGGCACAGAGAAGTTAAGTAACTTGATAGAAGTTCTAAGTGTCAGACTTGAACTCAGATATTCTGGCTCTGGAGTCTACTTCTTGAACATGCACCCATTCATTCAAATAGACTGCCCATTATATAGAAGCTATAGTACTAGATGTCAGGGATCAAATTGTGAACAAGTCACATTTTCTTTCCTCAAGGTGTAAAGAATCAAGTGGGAGAGACAGATAAGTAAACATGCTATTGCAAGACAGAAAAATGAAGGAAATAGTAAAAATAGTAATCATAGGATTACCCAAAATTGACCTTAAACTTCTTGAGGTTCAGAAACTTTTCTTGGGGGTTTAGATGCCTTTAGGTAGGATCTAACACAGACACTGGGAATTAGCTAATAAAATGGAACAGATGTTATGGGTAGAAAGGATCACAGGACAAAATCAGCGTGAGAATAGCAAGTAGTTCCAGCTCTGGAGTACAGTGCAAGGTATTTGGATACAGAGAGGCATGAGGTTGAAGGCAAAACATAGCCTAATCTTTCAGACTTTTCTTCATCATCTGAGTTAAGAGATTTTAACTTTAAATTGAAGAAAATGGGAGGCTAGTGGATAGTATTATTTGGGGTTATTTATCCAGGTAAACAGAACTGTGGTCTATCTAACCTATGTCTGGGTCAGAAAGAGGTGGTGGGTATGTGAGGGAGCAGATAGTTTGGAGAAACATAATAAAAAGGAAGACAATGGGAATTGCTGACTTTTGGGAAAGGTCAGGGGGCAAGGAAAGGGGTGGGGAGGAATGAAAGATGATCTCAAATTTTCTGTCTACAGTAAGTAGAATACAAGTGGTGATATTTACAGAGTCAGGGAACACAAATGAAACACAAAGAAAGAAAGGGCATGGAACAGGCAAGAATGACAGAATGAGGTTTGGGCAGACTGAATCTGAGATTCTGAGGACAGAGGCATTTAACCTGGATGGCTATGATGATGGGCTGTGGAGATGAAATACTGAGGTTCAAGCTCCCCTTCCCACATCTACTAAACCATGTGGCCAAAGAAGAGCTTCTAGGTCACCCTGGGCCTCATATTTCTTATTTGTAAAATGAGAATAGTAATAATACCACTTTTTAAAGTCCTGGAAAATAGTAAGTGCTCCACATATGTTGGCTATACCCTTTATTGGGCACAAAATATATTGGTCTAAGGATCAGGAGATGAGATTAGGCCCAGAGATGGAGATTTATGAGTTGTTTTTGTCCAACTTGATAGTGATAGAAACTAAGAAAAAAAGAGAAAGTCAGCCAAGAGACGTGCAGAGTCAGAAGTGTCAGTGACCAAAACCAGGGGAACCCCACCATTCATTCAGGAGCTTCTAGCAGGTTTACCTGGACTTAGTTTGCAGCACTGGCACTACCTAAACTAGTGAGGTAGATTATGTCCAACAGCCTGGGCTGTCTCTGCCTTGTGGACACCCACCTACATTCAGCTACACAATCATACACTGAGCCTCACAGACTGCCCTGTGGTACCTGACTGGCTTCATGACACTTTCTGTCACAGCAAATAGCACTGCTGGGCTGTACAAGTGGACACATAATAATTTTAAAGATAAAAGTAGTACTGACTCTCATAAGCTTCAGTGTTCTTGGGGGATGATGTTAGAACTGGAAGCTCCATGTCACTATCAAGGCCAAACAGCATGTGTGCAGTGAATCCCTTCATGGAGGAAGGTGAGTCCCGAGAGAAGAAATCATCCATGGCAGATCAGAAATCTGTGCATTGAGTACGTTTCTTGTACCATCTGTTTATTTGTTTTGCTTAGTGTTGGAGTGTAAAATACTTGTAAATTAACTTATTTCAAGTGAAAGTAGATGTGGTAATATGTGCATATGCACTGCTTAGAAGCCTATAAATGAAAAGATCATATTTGGTATTAAGGTGAACAGGGCACAAGTCACCAAATTGTCTGTCACAATGTCTATCATACCTACAGGTCACAAAGTACTTTGATGTACACTGGCTTGTTGGACCCTCTTAACCAGCCTATGAAATTGAGATTACCATTTTCATTATAAAGAAACTGAAATCTCTGTAAATGTGTCAGCAAGGGTGGTAAGGTTTCTTCAGGCACCTGGGTAAACAATCCATCCAAAGCTACAGTTCTGGCAGGGAACTTCCTTATGAAGAGCACACAACTTAGGCTTAGAGACTATACTTTTGTACACAAAGAGAACTAACCATCTATATCAAATTAATACATCCATGTAACTCAAGTATCCCTATGGTATTTTTTCATTTTTTTAAAATTATTTTATTGTCATTCATTTACAGTTCTGTGCATTTTCCCCCCACCCCAGCCAAACCCACTTCCATCCCTTGCTTCCACTCTCTCTTTTGTTTTTGTCCATGTGTTCTTTATAGTAGTTCCTGAAAACCCTTACCCCCATTATCCCCTTTCCTCTGGCTATTGTTAGATTGTTCTTAATTTCAATGTCTCTGGTTATATTTTGTTTGCTTTTTTCTTTTGTTGATTATGTTCCAGTTGAAGGTGGGATCATATGGTATTTGTCCCTCACCACCTGGCTTATTTCACTTAGCATAATGCTCTCTAGTTCCATCCACACTGTCCCAAACGGAAGAAGCTGCTTCTTTCTCTCTGCTTCGTATTCCATTGTGTAAATGTACCATTGTTTTTGATCCACTCATTTACTGATGGGCACTTATGTTGCTTCCAGCACTTGGCTATTGTAAATTGTGCTCCTATGATCATTGGAGTGCATACGGTCTTTTGGATTGGTGTTTCAGGGCTTTTACAATATAATCCCAGCAGTGGACAATATGGAATTTTCTCAGAAAACTAAAAATGGAACTGCCTTTTGACTCAAGTATCCCTGTGGTATTGTAAAGACCTGTGAATATAACTGCAGGCAACTTAACATATATTGACGAATCTTGTTGACTCCAGGTCATCTCTGGGGCTTAATTTGCTTATACAAAGTCTAATGTCTTATGATGTTCTATCATACCCTCATAAACTGCCTGATATTTCTGCAAATCCCCAAAAAGTATTGTATGCATATAACTTAAATCTCTCCTGGGCCTACTTACTGAAGACTACAGAGAGGGCCACTGTGAAAGTCATTCCCTGAGTTGGTGGTGCAGTGTGTTTCATTTGCCCCTCTTATTCCTCACCCATCTCCATTGCAGACTGGGGGTATATGGATCACTTAATTCCATCCTGTGGGGTTCAGTATATGGGAAACACAGGCAGAAACTGAAGAGAGGGAGGAGAATGGCTTGGTACTCTTTCCTATGCTATTTCCCTATGAGGTATATCCAAGCTTCTGTGTCTCCAACCATAGGTCCTAGATCTCATATAGTGGTAAACACTTTCTGCACTGTGGGTGGAGAGGTGAAGATGGCCTGGTGTTTAGCTCCAGAGGACAGCATCAGCCCTTGTAGTTTCACTTCAATGGTAAATAATCCTTACTCTACTCTCTTTGAATCACCCAGTTTCAATGTGTTGTTGGTTACCTCCTGGAACTTTTATTAATTTAGTTAACTAGATCAACATCTACTAAAAGGGTGGCTGGACTTCAGCATTATAATTATTGTGTTACTTTACATGACTCCAAAGAGAAAGGCATGCCTCCCACCCATTGGAACCTCTATTCTCTGTTCTGGCATTAAGCATGCTCTTTGCCCTGCACTGATCATCCTCTTAATTGACTGTGGTACTCTTCCTTGACAGGCTGCTCTGTCAGTGTGCCCCTCAGGCCACTGTTGGCACTGCTTCCAAGTGCTTCCCAACCATGGTGCTAGGTCTGTAGCCTTTACTCTGCACTACTTCCAAAGCCCAGGTTTTTGTCTTTGGTTGCTTCTTGAGCTGTTCTTCTAACAAGTGAAAATCACTCTACTGTTTCCATCTATTTTCCTTTCTTTGGCAGAGGCTGAGTGAGAGCAATCCTTCAGTTGAGTCATCTGAGCCCACCTTGAACACCTCTTCCATTTTCACCTCATCACTCTCCACTCCAGCACACATACACACACCACTTCAGGATGTATCTAAGAACAGTTTCTATTGTTCCTGAGCTGCCTTCTCCCGGCCCTCCTGTTTCTGTAGCTTTGTGAATAAATAGACGTAAGAAATAAACAAGTCTTACTTCTATTTATTCCTTGTCAATTTCTTTTCAGAGACCCAAAGTCCTTCACACTTGTTCTTTTCTATTGCCCAAACTTATTTTCTAGTCATTTAAAGTGCCTGCATTGGTGTAAGCCCAGAAACACATAGAGTGCGCATCTCCTCCTTGCGTGTTGGTATCAGGGACATGCAGCACACTTTGTCGCCCATGGCTGCATGCACACTCAGTGTCCGCCCAAAGAACAGAGAGCTGACCTTAGTCCTGTGGTCGTGCAGTCCCAACAAGTGAAAAGTAAATTCAAAAAAGACTTTGTGACATGCTTCTTGCATATTAACATGGCACTGAAATATCTGAAAAATTCAGTGAAAAGAGAAAGTGTATTTTTCTCTGTGTTCTTTCCTGGAGAATTCACGAAAACTAAATGCAAGAAAGCTAAATAAAAGGGCTTTAAAATTAAAAATAATCACGAGTAATTAAGATTTACAAAAGTCTGTAATTATATACATACAATGGAATATTAGTCTTTTAATGAAAGGAAATTCTGATACCTGCTGTAACATGGACAAATCTTGAGGAAGTTTTGCATGGTGAAATAAGCCAGTTACAAAAGAAAAATACTGTATAATTTCACTTATATATGGTGCCCAGAAGGGTCAGATTCATGGCAAAGAAAATGGTTGTTACCAGTGTCTGGGTGAGATGGGATAGAAACAAATGTTTTAAGGGGTACAGAATTTCAGTTTTATATGATGACAAAGTTCTAGAGGTCTGTTGGACAACAATGTGAATATGCTTAACACTACTGAATTATGCATATAAATATAATTAAAATGGTAAATATTATGTTTACTAAAATTAATTGTTTTAAAGATCTTTATTTACTTCCTAAGAGTTTTTAGAATTATTTGATCACAGTATGAGTTGCTTCCAAACTAGTGGTTGAAATCTTAAGAATCAACTTCGTTTGGTTGCATATAATTCTTGTGCTTTCTTTGTCTTTTTGGTGGTCCTTTTCTCGAGTTGCTGTCTTCTTACCTGCAACACCATCTATCTACCTGAGATAGGATCCTGTTTATTCACATGGCTCAGAATCTACACTGAATCCTTGCTTAGCATTTTGAGCCTGCTGTTATCAAAACTTTGTGAGCACTAACTCATTGCTACTGAAATTCTCATCATTATTATTAGTCTTTTAAGTTAGCACTTCATTTAAGTTTCTTTGAGACATTTTGTGCCTCTGCTTCTGGCTATAACCAGCTATGAAAACACTTCATTGCTAAGATATCAACAGATCTGAACATGTAACTATTTTTTATATAATAATACTGAATTAATATTTTATTTTAGATTTTACAAAATAAATGGAATATATTCGGACATTTTAAGATACACACAAAAAGTACTTGCTGATAAAGTTATTTTATATCTGTGCTCTGTTTTTTCCCTTGGTATTTTGTTCTTCTCTTTATTTATTTTTTCCATAGAAGATTGAGCCAAATGATTGAATGGAGTCATCATAATGGTCCACCACACTTGCTGCTTTGATATGGGCAGGTGTTTCCTGCAGCGCCATGAAGCTTTTATGCACTTAGCCCTGGGGAAGGTGGCCATCTGCCTACAGAAAATATTTCACTAACTTTTGAAAATTTTTCCCATTCCGAGAAGAGTTTAGGAAAAATTCCTTAGAGGTTCCTTATCCTGGTGCCGCATTCCCACAGTACTCAACCTTCCTTCAGGGTAGACTACAAACACCCACATCAGCATTAACACCTCCTTACAGAGGAAGAGGAGGAGTCAAATAGGAGATTTGTCCTCAGCCTTATTCCAATCCCATGGACCTCAAGCCTGGCTGGTGCAGCTGGGAGGAGAGGAGGTATGTTTTTCAATTTGATATAAGATTGAGACTTAAATCCAGTAGACTAAAAAAAGGGGGGTGGAGTGGGAAGAAAAATCTGTCTGACATGTAGAAAAGGAATGAGTGAAGCTAAAGTCAGGGACAGGAGAAAGCAAAACCATTTCAACTTTATATCCCACTGAATTGAGACCAAGTCCAAGTGTCAACTCTTTTATGCATCTCATCTGTCTGAATTTGCATTTTGGCACATATTTGGTGGATGCTTAATAGATAATTGTTGAGGAAACAACCAAACAACCAAATAAACAAATACAGAACATAAACAATTAAATGGACTGTAGGGTCAGATGGAACCAAATGTAAAATCTTATTCGGCCACTTCCTAATAGGGGGACATAAACAATGCCCTTAAAATGGATGCACCCTCTTGGCTCTTGTTTCTTTCCTGTGAGTGTCAAAGGGTAAAGCTGACCCACAGGGTGTTGGTACTAGTTTACCAGGTAATATAGAAGCATAGAGTAAGTGCTCAATAAATATTTATTTTATTTCCTCTGTTGCTTATGCATTATATACACATTATTTTATGTAGTTATTCAAGATGAATTGTTGTGGAGAGCAAATAATTAAAGTTAAATTCAAAAAAAGAAACTTCACTACAAATAGTTACTTTAGCCCTGCACAGATTTATTAATAAGAACTTTTTATGTTTTCATTTTTTGCCTATTGTTGTTCAGTTACAGTTGTCCCTCCTTTTCCCCCATTGCTCACCACTAACCCATCCTCCCCCACTCTCGCACTCAATTCTCTCCCATGCTGTGCTCATGAATCCTCTTAATAAGAATATTTTTTTTAAAAATCGGAGAAACATTATACCCAGAGAAATGAGTGTCATAAGATTTATGGTATAAAGACAACTCCAAGCACCATTGTAAAGATTTTCCACCAATTTCTTCTATTTTTTTTCCTTCCCTGCTTTCTACTCTCTCTATAGGGAGGTTTTTTCTCACCTTTCCTTCACTTTTTGTTTTTCTTATTTTAAAAATCTCTCTTTCATTTATATTAACAAAGAGAAATGAAGGGGGAACACAGGGACAGGGTAAAATATATAAAAATAATATAAATAAAAGTTAAAATAATTAAGAGATTGATCTCATAAATAGAAGGAAACAAGGATGTAAGAAACACTCAGGAGAGGACAAAGAAGATGTTGGGCTTTGCTGGGTATCACTAGTGTATTTCAGGGATAAGTTCACACATAAAAGCTGTTTAAAGAAATAAGAGAATACTTAATTCTCCAGAAAATTATAAAAACATAGATAACAACAAAATGATTAAGATTACAGGTGACAACTGGGTTTTATTTCCTTAGAGAAAGAGCATACCAGATGTCAAACTGGCCTGCTCCATCACTGCCTAGGGCCAAGACAGCTGCTGTGTTCTGTTCCATTTACTTTAGTAGCAGAATTTTTCTGTTTTCCTCACACTTGCCCTTGGAAATGTAAGTTTCTTCTCAGTGCTACCATTGGCAGCATCCTCCCTGTTACATAGTATCTCTAAACAAGGGTCAGGATAAGAGAGGCAGATGCTCCTCCCCAGAGAACTAACAGTTTCTCCACTCCTTGGGAAGGCACTGAAAGTGAAATGGATGTGGGAATGTGTCAAAGGAGGTCAGCCGACTAAGTAAACATTCAGATTTGCACAAAAGCCTAAAGAATTCCTCTATATACTCAGTTATTTCTACACACTATAAGTGTGATTGATTTTGCACACACACACAAATAATTCTGTTGCTTCTCACAAAACCAGTTGCTTAAAAATATCTAAAGAAACATGATTATGTTTTAATTTGTCAAGACTTGTGCATTTCCTATCTTGTTTCTCTTCTTTCCTTTTTATGGCCTCACTAATTCATGAAAAATTTAATCATTGGGAATCTCCTATGTGTTTGGGACTGTGCAAACTACTACTTGAAAAAATGAAGCATGAAGCATAGTTCCTGGCTTGGAAAACTTTGAACCAGGGCATGCCCACCATGACACAGTAAATCTCACAGTGTTCAAGGTGGGGGAAGTCACTCTGCCTTGTGCACTAATTTGTAGCTTATTCTTCCACTTGTGACCTTTCTTTTTAGAAATTTTACTTAAACCCACTTAATGAGCTAATAATGTCTCTGAACCTGAATTCTGATTTGCTTAATTTGAGAGAATATACCTAGAAAGCCACATTCTAGATTCTGTGTTGCTTGTTGTGCTGGTACTGGTCACAAAGGTTGGGGAGCTGCATGGACAGTAATGGGTGCACTGAGTGATTGTTATGCTTTGGGTGCTGAGCCAGGTGCTGCAGTACAGAGACAGACTCTATTTTCAAAGACTTCAGCAGTTTTTTCAGAGAAGATAGATGCAGGTGCAACAAATGTACACAAAATGGGAGGAATTATTTATGATTAAAGAGAATGGGCAGGGCGCTATGGAAGAGGCATGATTTGGATAGGTTAAAGGTTATTTAGGGAAAGGCTGTGTACTGAGGAGCATACAGTAAGTTTGAGGAGAATTAGAGAGCTGAAAGAATCCTTAGATGGAGCATAAGGGATATTGCCTTGAAAGGTTTCCCCCAAGCTTTGGTAAACTTGAATTGTCATTTTACATTGACCTTACTATGAACTTTGGCAATACTTTTATATTTCTCCATTCTTATCCTGCAATTCTCCTGCTAGAAAAGTATTTAGAAAATTCTATTTCCAGCCCTGGCTGGTGTAGCTCAGTGGATTGAGCGCGGGCCTGCGAACCAGAGGATCGCGGTTCGATTCCCAGTCAGGGCACATGCCTGGGTTGCAGGCCAGTTCCCTGCAGGCCAACTCCCAGCAGGGGACACACGAAAGGCAACCATACATTGATGTTTCTCTCCCTCTCTCCTTCCCCTCTAAAGATAAATAAATAAATAAAATATTTTAAAAAAATTCTATTTCCAGCAGTTTGTTTGGAGACAGAGGTTTGACAACTGACAATAGCAATGAGGGCATTTCAGTAGAATAAATCTTATTATTACTAATATTAAGCAGCCACAGAGTGATTCATGAAGCCCTTTCCAAAATTCAAAAAGCACTTAATCAAAAGGAGGGAGATGAAAAAGAATAAACAGAAATCATGGCAGAAGTTGATTATTTTTGGCACTCTTAATAGTCAGTTTCTCCATTTCTCACAGTGATTGATGCTAAGGTAGAATGCATTGATTTATTTTACTAAGTAAAAGTTTACATTTGAAGCAATAGAGAAAAATCTGAGAAATGGTCTTAAATGTCCATGGAGTTAATTGATTTTTCAGGTCACACTACTGCCCTAAGGTTTTTAAGTTCTGATTTGAGGGTTTTTTTTTTAATTTTTTAAAATTTAATTCTTATTCAAGTACAGTTTTCTGTTTTATATTCCCTGCCCTGCCCCCCCCCCCAGTGCTCCCCGCCTCCCTCCAATTTCCTCTCCCCACCTTAATTATTGTCCATGTGTCTTTTATACTTATTCATGTGAGTCCATCCCCTTTTCCCCTATGATTCTCTCCCCTCTCCTCTCTGGACCCCGTCAGCCTGCTCCGTATTTGAGTGTCATTGGTCATATTTTGTTTGCTTGTTTGTTTTCTTGTTTAGCTTCCTGTTAAAGATGAGATCATATGGTATTTGTCTTTCACTGCCTGGCTTATTTCGCTCAAAATAATGTTCTCCAGTTCTATCCATGATGTTGCAAAGGGTAGTAGTTCCTTCTTCCTTTCGGCAGCATAGAATTCCATTGTGTAAATGTACCATAGTTTTTTGATCCAGTCATTTACCGATGGGCATCTAGGTTGCCTCCAACTCTTGGCTATCGTGAATTGTGCTGCTATGAACATCAGGGTGCATAGGTTCTTTTGGATTGGTGTTTCAGGGTGCTTAGGATATACTCCTAATAGTGGAATTGCTGGGTCAAAAGGCACATTCATTTTTAGTTTTCTTAGAAAGTTCCATACTGTTTTCCATAGTGGTTGTACCAGTCTGCAATCCCACCAACAGTGAACTAGGGTCCCTCTTTCCCCACAACCTCTCCAGCACTTGTTGTTTGTTTCTTTGTTTATGATAGCCATTCTGACCCACGTAAAGTGATATCTCATTGTGGTTTTAATTTGCATCTCTCTGATAGCTAGTGATATCAAGCATCTTTTCATGTGTCTCTGGATCCTCTGTATGTCCTCCTTGGAGAAATGTCTGTTCAAGTCCTCTGCCCACTTATTAATTGGGTTGCTCATCTTCTTTGAGTGGAGTAGAGTGAGTTCTTTGTATATTTTGGAGATTAAACTCTTATCTGAGGTATCATTGGAAAATATGTTTTCCAAAGCTGTTGCTTCTCTTTGTATCTTGACACTGTATTCCTTAGCCATGCAGAAGCTTTTAATTTTGATGAGATCTCATTTGTTTATTCTTTCATTTATATCCCTTGCTCTAGGGGATGTATCAGTAAAAATATTGCTGCGTGGAATATCTGAGATTTTCTTGCCAATGCTCTCCTCTAGGGCTTTAATGGTTTCACAGCTTATATTTCAGTCTTTTATCCACCTTGAATTTATTTTGGCATATGGTGTAAGTTGGTGCTCAAGTTTCATTTTTTTGCATGTAGCTGTCCAGTTCTCCCAACACCATTTGTTGAAAAGGCTGTCTTTACTCCATTTTATGTTATTGCCCCCTTTGTCGAATATTAATTGACTATAGAGAGTTGGGTTTATTTCTGGGCTCTCTGTTCTATTCCATTGGTCTATGTGCCTGTTTTTGTGCCAGTACCAGGCTGTTCTGATTACAGTGGCCTTGTAATACAGTTTGATATCAGGTATTGTGATCCCTCCTACTTTGCTCTTCTTTCTCAAAATTGCAGCTACTATGCAGGGTTTTTTATGGTTCCATATAAATTTTTGAAGTGTTTGTTCTATTTCTGTGAAATATGCCATTGGTACTTTAATAGGTATTGAATTGAGGGATCGGGGAAGATGGCGGCGGAGTAGGACAAAGGATTTCTCTTCTCTCCACGCACCGGAGAAGGACCTGGCTGATCTGCAGAAGAGCACAGCAGATGCCAAACTGGGACTCAGCATATAAGAAGGCAGGACTCCAGAGACTGTAGCGGACACTGAATGACCAGAGGTTGAGGAGAGGAGACGACTGCAGATCAACAAGGTACGAGGGAGCAGCACAGAGGCGGTGGCGGGGCCCCCTGCCAGGCCAAGCCAGGGCCCTGGCCGGCCCCCGGTCTCTGAGAGCCGAGGGTGGGCAACACCGTCTCTGGGAGAGAACTGGTCACCGGCACCACCCCTGTCTGGCAGGGCGCAGATTGGAAAACACCATAAGAGATTGGTCTTCCAGTAGTGGCAGAGAGAGGAGTGAGCATTCGGAAGCAAGCTCCGATAACCCGTGGAGTCAGGTTGCTGGCTTGGGAGAACTGAGAGTTGCCAGAGCACTCCCTGCTTCGAGGGGCCCGTGCCTGTCTGCGAGCAGTCCCGGGGAATCTCGGGCTGCTGTCAGGGCCTCCAGAAGTGGGTCAGCTGCGAGCTCCATCCCTACTCAGCCAGCACAGACCAGCTCGATCCCTGCTCGCTGGCGGTGAGGCAGCGCAGACTGGCTGCATCCCTGCTCAGCTGGTGCAGACTAGAAGACACTGTGAGTCAAGCATTGATCTTCGGCTTGACCGGCTGCAAGTCACTCGTGACTCCCCGGTCCCCGAGTGGCCTGCGCCATTGCCAGCGCCTGCCCCTTCAGCCGCGCCTGCCTTCCAGGCCCCCGGTTTCCTCGACCGCGGGTAGAGCGCACCTTCCCGGCACCCGGGCGACCCGCGCCAGCGCTGGCGATGGCTCCTTCCGCCGAGCGCGCCTTCCGAGCCCCCGGTTTCCTTGACCGCGGGTAGCGCGCGCCTTCCCGGCCCCCGGCTTCATTGGCCTCGGGTCTTGCGTGCCTTCCCGGCCCCCGAGGGGCCCCGAGAAGGCCGTCTACTCGGGGAACTGCCAGTCGCCCGTGCTTTCTGGTGGGGCGGGGTCTGCGCGGACCCTCGGCTTGGGGAATTGAGAGTCGCCCAGGTGATCCCTGTGGTACAGGACCTGCACCGGCTGGCGAATAAATTCGGGGAGTCTCTGGCTGCTGGCTGGGCCCCTGGAAGAGAGCCAGTCACCAGCTTCACCCCTACTCAGTCAGCCCAGACAGGGAAACACAGGGAGTCAGGCTGTTGCTGTTGGTTTGGGAGAATTGTAAGTTGCCCTGTGTATTCAGCCACAACACAGGGAAAGGTCCACACCCAAGCCTACGAGAACAAGAAAGCCAGGCTGGGAGCGTGCACCCTCATGTCAGACCAGGGCTGGGAAGCCTGGGAGAAAATCCGCTCTCAGTAGGGTGTGGGTGAAAGGTGCCAGCCTGGATCTTGGGTACTGGCAAGACCAGTTGAGTGTACCAAGGCGCGAGAAGAGGCACAATAACAGCCCCTCAGGCTGCTGCAGTTAGTGAGACCAAACGGGTTGACTCGCTGGACACCAACCGGAGGAGTAGTGGGAGCAGAGAAGACCAAGATACCTACAGGAGACTGCACCACTGAATTCCACAGGTATCCTACCACAGGAGTTCACGCCATAAACTCAGGGTACCAGAACAGATCAATCTAAGAAGCTGAGGCCAATGAGAAGAGCAGCACAAACAATGGGGAGACAAAGAAACAATCCCCAAATGAAAGAAAAGGAGGAAGCCACAGAAAGAATGTTAGATGAAATAGAGGCCAGTCAACTATCAGATGTGGAATTCAAAGCACTGGTTATCAGGAAATTCAAAGAGCTTACAACGAACTACCAGAAACTACAGGGGAGCTACAATGAACT